>NW_026125512.1:0-99150 GCF_943737965.1 Phodopus roborovskii | reverse complement strand
TTAGAGCAGACAGGAAATGCGGATGGACACCTTCCAAAAGGTACAGCAAGGACAGAAACAGCAAGCCACCTGAACAGTCACCCTAGGACTCACAGCCACGTTGGTACACCCAGATTTGGCTAAGGCCAAGAGAACTTGACAGACCACAACAACAGCAGGAGGTACAATGGCTGTCTTACCCTGACTTGGCAAGGTCAAGCAGTCTTCTATATTTGTCTCCTGCAAGCACATAGGATTGCATATCCAAATCAGTGGTCAAGGTGGTGGCAGTTCTTTGCCCAACAGGCCATAGCTGGAGGCGAGATTGAACTCAGCAGGAGCAAATAACAGTGTCCAACATATTTTCGGGAAAGTGCACGGTGCTGTCAGAGCAAATAGTGTCTCATGTCAATGGAGTACTAATATTAAAACATTTAAATGCCATGTTCTGCATGTCTATGAAGTGATTGAAGATTAAGTATCCATATCTGACTAATCTCATAGGTACAGTGAAATATGAGAGAATATAATCTGTAATACCTCGGGAACGCTAAAAAAGACTGATTAAAACTTCCTGATTGAAGCAGGAACAAATACTTAAATAATATAACTATTTACATATACATACATGTAAAGCCCTAAAATAGAGGTAGAGTATAAGTGTCAAGACAAGAGGTAGAAACTATAAAGGGCAGCAAGATAATATCCCAAATTGTATCAATGTACAAATGTCTTGAATACAAGAAAAGTATACATACATAGAATGTGGTAAAAATAATGCGCATAAAACATTGTAAGTGGAAAGATTTAACACAATATAACAAAATATAAACTTAATTTTACATAGGTTACACTTAAGAATACACAACAATGTAAGCTGTAAAATACTATCTCATTCTTACTCAAATTCTCAAGAAATAGGCTAATCTACCTATATCCCATCTAAACCATACCTTTCCCAAACATTCCCTATTCCTGTCTAAACGATAAACCTGAGTGTAAGCATCACCCAATCCCAAATAACTAAAACCAACCCAAAGACAATGACTGTTATTCCAAAATTCCAAGTGGGTAGGGAAAGTGCTGCGTATTTTAAGATTACTTCCTGCTGAAATGGGATGATGATTGTTCCAATGGATCCTGTAAGAAGAAAATTTTTAGCAACCAAATTTCTCAACAGAACTGGCTGTAACATATGTAGCTAGTCACTGTGTGGCAGAAAATTCTTGACTGTAGTTCTATTTGAAACTCTGGCCAGGGAGCAATAAAAAAGTGCACCATTAGAGCTAGCTAGTCATGAGTTGTCCTTGAGCAAAACAGTCTCAAACTGGTTTTAGGGTGATGTTTGTAGTTCTGATGCTTCAGGTTGAGTCAAGTGGAAACTATGACGGGGCCCCAACTTCTTTCCGGAGAGTTCAAAGACTGCTGTTAGGAATTGTTATTATTCTCAGGAAAAGTGTGCACCGATATTAAACTAAAATTTTCAAGTTTTAAGGTATGCATTAGGGAAAGACAACAATAAGCATTAAAAGTATGTCAGAAAATTAGATTTCAGAGAGAAGATTGCATATAAGATATGAGTCCCCAGATTTGTTTTCTTCTGCCTTACACCAATTGGCTTCTTGATTTAAGGCAGAAAACCATGAATTTAATCTTAACAACATGCTTGAATTTAGAGAAGGAAAGCCAAATCCAAGCAAATCCAAAGCCAGCATTACCATATACCCTGGGACTTCAGGAATACTAGACAGGTAGAGAGAAACAGATTTCTATATAGAAATAGTTTACCACAATTAATTTTTTTTTTTACCATATATCAGATTCTGCTTCCTTATGATTGTTTCTGAAGAGCTGTCTTCTTCTGTAGGCACCTACATGTTCAGTGTCTTTTGGCTGTTTGATGATAGGTTTTCTTCTGTTTTACTGTAAGAACAAGAACAGAACACTTCCCTACCTTGAGAGGCCTCCAGACACCCTCATAGGACTTAATTTGTTGAAGACTTGTCATTTCTCTTTCATAAGATGTTTTCTTGTTCAACTCCGATCTTTGATTAACTTAGATGGTATCCATAGTTTTTCTTTCTCTCCTGTAGATACAAAATGCAAAACCCCTACCCCAAGGTAACATATATCCTGTTTTCCATTCTGAGGTCAGTACATCCTTGAAGTATACTGGCTGATTTAGTTCAGAAGTTTTTTCTATTGTCCAGTGTCTTTCTGCAGCTGTTTTTCCTTTTTCACAGCATTAAGAAAGTTTAATGTTAATAAAGCATTATGTAATCTGTGTTTGGGTGTTTTGGTCTTCCTACTGTTTATGGAGCATTTTTGTGGTACAGATTATCTCATAACACTGCTTGTTCTGTAGGATTATATGTTAGGGGGGTTATGTATTGGTTCTTATAATGCTGAATATATATGGGAGCATTGTTGTTTTTATTTGGAAGGGGGCCATAATGGCCATTTTACCTCTAAAGAAGAAATATAATAGAATCAAGCCCTTAAGCCCAAGAATAGACACCATTGAAACACAAAAGTATCTATAGGTGTGATATGTGTATATTTTTTACTTTACAAATTCTGCAAAATGGAAACATATCCATTTGCCATAGGAGTTTTATACAGAATAAGCAAGTAGGGACATTTCCTTACTATTTCCTTGGCTTGTTCCCAAGTGACAGAAAAATCCAATTTTAAACCTTGCTGTCGGGCGGGTGTTTTTATGAAACTCTGAGGCTTCTAGCACACTTCCTAACAATAAACATCAATTTCATCATTGCTTTGTGCTAGAGGACTCTGGAAGATTCGTGATGGGATCTGATGTGTGTTATATATATAGGATGAGTCCTTCTTTCTGATACTATCTGATAACTGTATAAACAATGAAGTTAATTTGTATTGTCAGGAATAAATTTTGCAGTCTCAATGTGTAAAATGACTCTCTCTGCATATTGAGAGTCAGTAACTATATTGAGGGGTTCTTAAAACCATAGTACCATGAGGATGGGCATAATTCTGCCTTTTGTACAGAATTGTAAGGGCTTGGGACCACTTTGCTAATTTTTCTGATTTATATCCCGCCTTACCTGATTTGTTTGCATCAGTGTAGAAATGTATGAACTCCAGAAATAGGTGTTTTTCTTACAATGTGGGAAGAATCCAAATCGTTTTCTTTATGAAGTTGATTCTCCAGTTTCTTGGGACAGTTGTTGCTAATTGTTCCCAAAATGTTACTGCAAGCTCCCCTGCCAATATTCGTTATCTTTCCATAAGGAAGAAATTTGCTCATTAGGTAAAGGTACTATAATTTCTGCTGGGTCCTTTCCTAGTAGCTAACGAAGTCTTAATTTACCTTTTATAATCAAGTCAGAGATCTTTTCTATATGTTTTTAGTTTTTTATTCTGTTTATGTGGTAGGAATATCCATTCTAATATGATATCTTCTCTGCATCAAAATCCCTGAAGGATATTCTCTAGATGGTAATACAACCAGAATACAGTCTAGGTTTGGATCCACACGGTCCACATGAGCTTCTAGTATCCTCTTTCTACCCATTCTAATTCTCTCAGCTTCAGCTGATAGTATTCGTGGACTATTCAAGTCCTTATCTCCTTTTAGGGCCATTTTCAAGTTTTTCAAATCATGCCCTTCTACCCAAGGTTTGTAGTTGAGAAATCTCCTAGTAATTTTTGAAGATCATTAAGAGTCTGGTAGCGATCTCTTCTGATCTGTACTTTTTGTGGTGCAATTTTCTGTAGACCTATTTTATATCCTATGTAGTTGATAGACTCTCCTTTTTGTATTATTTCAGGTGCAGTTTGTAATCCCCAGCAAGGTAAAACTCCCTTTTACTTTCTCGAACATTTTTCTAGTATTTCTCCTTTTAGAGTCAGCTAAACAATATATCCCATGTAATGATAGATTATGGATTGTGGAAAGTGTTTACGGATTATTTCTAACGTTTTTTTTTTTTTTTTTTACGAAATTTTGGCACAGGGTGGGGCTATTTAGCATTCCCCTGTGGAAAAACCTTCCATTGATATCTTTGCACCGGTTGAGAATTATTATAATTAGGTACCGTGAAGGCAAATTTCTCTTTGTCTTGTTCTTGTAAAGGTATAGTGAAGAAGCAATCCTTTAAATCAATAACTATAATAGGCCATTGTTTGGATATCACAGAAGGAAAGGGCATTCCACGCTGTAGAGAGCCCATTGGCTGGATACCTTTGTTGATGGCTCCTCAGGGTCTGTAAGCATTCTCCATTTACCAGATTTCTTTTGATCACAAATACAGGAGAATTCCAAGGGCTGGTTGATTCCTCATGTCCAGCATTTAGCTGTTCCTGAACCAGGCTTTCTAAAGCTTCTAACTTCTCAGAGGTCATAGGCCATTGTCCTACCCAGACAGGTTCCTCTCTTAGACATTTTAAAGGAAGGGCTTTGGTTCCTCTGTTTGTTCAGCATTTGTATTTTGTTTTGTACTGCCTGGATATTTGGTCTCGTCTTGTATAGTACTTAACAGTATTCTTTCCACAATCATGAGGTCGTCTATGGTTCCTATCTAATACTGGAGGAATATGTTAATCTGTGTATTCCATTGCTGTAATAGATCACGAATTCCATAAATTTATCACTATATCAGTCACATATGGTCTCAACCTCCCTCTTGTCCTTCTGGTCCTATACATTCAATCCATCTCATGCTTTGTTTTACCTGAGATAGGGTTCCAATCCCTAAGAATTGAACATTTACCTCATGCAGGGGCCATCTTTGGAGGCCAAGATTTATTAGATATGATAATTACATCAGCCCCAGTGTCCAGGATACCCCCAAACATTCTATTATTCATCTTAACTATCAATCTAGGCCTATTTCTATTTATAGCGGTTTGCCAAAATATACGTTTTTTATTTCCTTCTGTCATGTTTGATTCAACTTCTGTCACTGGTTTGTCATCCAGAGCAGTATGAGTTTTTAAAATAGGACAGAAATTTTCTAATTGTCCTGTGGGAGATTGTCTCCACTGTGACTGGGAATGATCGAATCATTTCCAGACGTGGGGGCCGCGAGGCCCCAAGGAGTTTCCCTATGGTAAAGGCTTCTCTTGCTTGTCTCTGGTCGATCTACACTAATTTGTCCAGTGTCTGCTCTTGCCACACCTTCTACATAACCCAGGAGGCTGAGGCCTTCCCAGAAACAATGTTCTATCTGCTAGGGCTTGCCATTATCCTCAGACATGGAAGAGATTCTGTCATCTAGTCTTTCTAGTAGCTTCCCCAACCAGAACGAGCGGTTTCTGCTAGTTTGTTAATGCATTGCATTGTTTTTGTTCTGGTTATTGAGGTATCTGACATGACACAAATTATACCTGTCAGCTCGCGCAACGCCATCTTCAATATTCTGAACCTTTCTTTCTATACTTTCTATGCTTTGAATTCTATCATTTTCAATGTTTTGAATCCTTGTATCTATGCTTTGAATTCTATCATTTTTAATGTTTCGAATCTTTGTCTCTGTGCTTTGAATTCTATCATTTTCAATATTTAGAATCCTTGTTACTAAGTCTCCTATGGTTTGTACATCGCTCCTTATTGTTTGCTCTAATCTCAAACCATTTCTTTAAGAATATCATGTTAATGAAAAACCCATTGCTATTACAAAATAAAAGTATATATTGGTCCAGTCATAAGTTTCTTCTGCTAAAATCCCTTCTAAATATGTAGTAAAATAATTCCTAAAGTTCTGCATAGTAAAATTATCTGCCATAGTTATGGAACAATTTATCTCAGATTTTATATCAGCTTAAATTGCAAAGGATTTTACAATTACCTTAGGTGTAATTCTGCTGTCCTGGAACTTTGATGCTTTTAGTTGTATATCTCAGCTTGTGGTAGCTACGCCTGGAGGTGTGTTCACCAAATAGCGCCTTAGCCGCTGAGGCTCGCCTGATCCCGGTTCTCCTAGAAGTGTGCTGCCAAATATTGTACAGCACCAGACGATCCTTCTGATTCCGGTCCCTGTATAATAGCTCTTAACAAACTATGGCAAGAAGAATTTTGTTAAACGGGGATTTTTGGAGTTACTTGGAACACAAGACGAAACGCGTGAAAGCCAAGTGCCCAAGGGCGGGTACCACCGAGCGGCTCTGCGCAAAAATGCAAAGTCCTGCGGAAATGGGCAAAAAATGTTAAGCAGTGAGTGCCTTCAGGTCTGCTTTAGCTGCAAAGATCTCATTGCTGTAAGGAAGAGGCAAATGTCCCAAAGCTGTGGTGAGTCCACCTGGTTAAACCCTGCCCTTTGGGGAAAGTGGGGGAGGGGGTGCAGCGGTCTGCCGCCTGGGGGCGAAACCCAGGTAAATCCACTTCTGACACCAGATATCGCGGTAAATAAGGATCAGGATAAACAAATAGGCCGAATAGATGTTTATTCAGGGAGAAATAACTACAACCTAGACAGATGAACACCAGGAACTTCAACCCGATCCTCTCCTCCTGTCTGAGTCACGCCAGAAAGAGAGCGCCTTTCCTGGCCACCTCCGACCTCCTTTCACAGGATACTCCGCCCATGGCTCCACCCCCCCAATGGGCGTGGTCAGTGCCAAAGAACTATCTCACTACAATCCACCCTTTTTCTCCTTCTGTCTCCCAGGTTCCCCTGTCTGGCCTGGTCTAGGTTCTGATTACTGGGACTATCACTATGATCAAAATCTTTGTCAGCTCCTGGTTTTGCTTTTTATCTCTTGTCCTCCCTGTCTTCCCGTAACTTTCGTAATCTTTTCTTCCTTCTCCTCTTGGAGTTTCCCTCTTGTTAAAAAAAAAATCTTTTCTGTTTCCTTTACTAGGTCTTGAAGGGGTTATCTCTGCAACCACTCAAGGCGTTGTAGTTTTGTATGTATGCCAGGTGCCTACTTTCCAATGAATGACATGATTACTTCAGCCTCCCCTATCTGGGGCCTGCGGGTCAAAAGGGGTGTACAACCTGGTAGGCCTCCATCAGGCATTCTAAGAAGCTTGCCGGGGGTTTCTTCCGAACCTTGAACTACCCCATGCACCTTAGGAAAATTTGTGGGGCATCTCCTTGCCCTTTCAGACCCGCCAACAGAGTCCGCGATAGAGACAGTGACGCTCCCTACTGACTGCCGCGTTGATGTCCCAATGTTCGGTGTGGTTAAGGGAAAGACTTCCTCTATTTCATTGGGGAGTTGGGTTGGCATGCCATCCATTCCCTGCACATATTTTCTGGCTTCTAGGGAGGACTTCCGCTTTGTCTCCCTCCTCAGCTGTGAGGAGAGTCTGTAAGAGTTGCAGGCAATCATCCCCTGTGGGTTGGTGGGTGATGAGGATGGATTCAATAAGACCTGTCAAGGTTTGGGGGTCCTGCAGAAGGAGGAACTATGGGTTTTCCAATTATAAAGATCTGCAGAGGAGAAGGGCCAGTATTGATAGAACCCTCCCCATCAAACGAAGAGGAAAGGCCTGGGAGACACCAGAGCTGTCAGGTTCTTCCAGCATTCTATCTCTGCAGGGTCGTAGTCGGTGGATGGTGGTGATGGGTCTAGAGGGCCTCTGGTGGCCAGCATTGGTGGAGCTTAGGGATGGGGATTCCTGGTCTGGTGAAGATGCTGGGGATTGGGGTCCTACCTGGCTGGAGATTAGGGTAAGGGGGAGGAGGTTCAGATGGAGAGAGATCCTGTTGCACATCTGACAGGACGAGGGGAGCTTTGGGGCTATGATCAGGATTTCAGGGGCTCTGTCAATGGGAACAGAGAAGAGGTCAAAAGAGGGGCTGAGGGTGTGGGAATGAGTTGGACATGGGAAGGCAGGGGTTCTGGGAGGGGGCCTGGAGGAGGTGAGATGAAGGGCTTGACCTAAGGAGGAGGATTACTGCTCAGGCTTTCCCAGGTGAGAATATAGGGAGCCTGGTCAGGGTGACCCCAGTGATCCTGGATGGAGAATGCGGGCTTTGTCCTGCAAGATAGTTGAAAGGTTAAAGGTGCCATCCTTCGGCCAGCCCACAGGGAAAGCAGGCCATTCCAAGGAACAGAATATACGCCATTTCTTCTTCTGGACATCCATCACTTCATTGTGGGGCCCGGCCTGAGACCTCTTGCCAGTGACCTAAAGTCAGACTTAGAGGGGGTAGTTAGTTAGTTTTTGACCCATGGGGATAATAGAAACAGACACAAACAGTAGGGACAGAAGGACACAACAAAAAGAACAATCTGAGAAACAGGACACATCCGCATGATAGACAAACAGTGCCCAAACCAAAGTTACAAAGCAGGAGGGAAGCTGAGTCCGGAGAAGCAAGACTTCGTTTCCTCCCCTCCTCAAACAACCCGGGACTTTCATCCAGGGTGGGACCAGTGGTCTCAGGGGTCAACAGATCTCCAAAATGTAAGACCCTCAGAATAAGGAGTCTCCCAGTTTGGTCGGTAACCCCAAGAACTCAGCGTTCCATGCAGTTGCTGCAACATGCAAGTGGCTTTAATGAACAGGAAACAGTTGCACAAACAGGATGCCACTGCACGCAGGCTAGGAGTGAAGCGCTCTTCCCCAGTCACAGTTGTCTTTAACCCACAAGCTTAGGGGAGGGGGGGTGTGACCCTTTGAGGCCAGATGGTCTCACTATTAGGCTCAACAGACTTTAGGCCTCAGTGTGTGGTAATTAATCTTGTCTGGGCAAACTGGAGGTACAGTTATCTCTTTTGTTTCTTAAGGACCCTTTTTCACCACCTGCTGATTCACAAGAAAGGAGGGGGCAGTGTAAATTTGTATTTTGTTATCTCTGGGCCTTGTGAGGGGGAAGTTAGCAAATTCCAAGGAACTGATATTGGTCTGCGTTAGATTTCCAGGTCAGTCTGTCCTTCATTTCATGTATGTGTTTGTGTGTGTCTGTGTCTGCCTGTATTCATGGGCAGGGCTTGTGGGCAGAAAAATGTATGTGGATATGATGTAGTTATGATCTGAAAAAAAAATATTTTAAAAAGCTGAAAATAGCTTCATGGCCATGTGCTCCAGAGACTAGGGGTTTCCATTTAGAGCACACCAAGTATTCCTCAAACCTTTTCTCTCACATTGTACATCAAAACGAACAAAAAACAATAATAGTCCTGTTACATAGTCCACAAGAGTTCACCCAGACTGGTTTTGGCTAAATATTGTAATGATAGCAATTTGTATACATGATAAGGTCACTCCTCTATCCAAAGTCTTGGTAGCCCTCATCTGTGGATTCCAAGAAACTACCCTCCGAGACAATGATGGATTTTCTAAGAATGATTATCTAATTCCACATTGATCGCCTCAACTACTGTTGAAGTAGGAAATCTCATCTTCAATCCTGCCCCCTCCCTTTCTGCACTGTGACTCCACCAGTATCCAAGTGGGACAAGAACTCAATCATTGCACAAATCCTCTTCATTTATAAGACCCCACAATAATCAGAGATCTTGGGAGTTCACTCATTTTCCGGTCTATTTTCCTTCTCCCGGACCAGGCAAGGGCTGAACTGGAACAAAGTGTAGGATTTTCTTCCCAGTACTGTACAGGAGAAGCAGGATTAGGAGTTCATAACAATTATCAGTTGCACAGCATAAGACAAGCCACAGTTAGAAGACACTTTGCTCTAAACAGAAATAAATAATCAGCATTACTTGAGAAAAGGAATGAAATAAGTAAAATCTAAGAATCATAGGAGTGCAGCAAAATAGAGATAAAAACAGTAATATGTTTAAAGAAGACATTTAAAAAGGTACCAAATCTGTGTGGTGGTGGCAAATGAATTTAATGCTGGTGCTCAGGAGGCAGATGGAAACTTATCTCTGTGAGTTCAAGACCAACTTGTTCCACAAGATATAGTTGTGGGACAGGCAGCAGAGCCAAAAATAAATGGGGTTCTCTAAAAAACAATAAATAAAAAAAAAACAGGAAAACAATACAAAAAAAAAATCAATGATAGAAAGAGTTGGTTTTTCGAGAAAATTAACAAGGTAGAGAAACCTGTATCCAAACTAACCAAAAAGCATAGAGAGAACATGAAAATTAACAAAATCAGAAACAAAAAGTAGTACATAACAATAGACACTGAGGAAATGCAGACAATTTTAAGGTCATATTTGAAAACCTATACTCCACAAGATTTGAAAATTCAAAGGATATGGACAAATTTCTGGATAACTATTACTTACCAGAATTAAATCAAGAATAGACAAGCAACTTAAATTGATCTATAACAACTAACAAAGTAGGAGTAATAATGAAAAGCCTTCCAACATAAAAAATCCCAGAGCCAGATGTCTTCTTCAGTGAAGAATTCTACCAAAAATTCATGGAAGAGCTATATTAATACTCCAGAAATTGTTCCACACAATAGAAAAGAAGGTTCATTACCAAACTGTTTTTATGAGGCTACAATCACCTTGATACCCATCCACACAAAGACATAAATAAGAGAGAAAATTACAGACCAATATCCCTCATGCACACTGATTCAAAAATACTCAAGAAAATATGGGAAAACTGGAATCCAAGAATATGTCAGAGAAATCATCTAACATGATCAAGTAGACTTCATCTCTGGCTTGCAGGGATTGTTTCACATACGAAAATATCTCAAATATACCACTATATAAACAAACTGAAAATGAAAAATCACACCATCATCTCCCTAGATGCAGAAAAACCTTTTGACAAAATTCAACATACTTTCATGTTAAAGGTCTTGGGGAGATCAGGGATAACAGGAATTTATGTAAACATAATAAAAGCAATATATTTTAAACCCATAGCAAATATCAAGCTGAATGTAGAGAAGCTTAAGGTGATTCCTCTAAAATCAGAAAAAGACTAGGCTGCCCTATCTCTCCATATCTCTTCATTATTGTAATTGAATGGCTAGCTAAAGAAATAAGACAAGAACAGGAGTTCAAGGGGATGCAAATTGGTAAGGAAGAACTCAAACTGTCTCTATTTTCAGATAATATGTTAGTTTACATAAGCAACCAAAAAATTCTACCAGTATTCTCCTACAGCTGAAAAATACATTCAGTAAAATATGAGGATACAAGATTAAATAAAAAAAATCTGTAGCCATTACATATTCAGTCAACAAAGGAGTTGTTAAATAAATCAGAGAAATATCACCCTTCACAATAGCCACAAACAACATAAAGTATCTTGGGGTAACACTTACCAAAGGAGTGAAAGACCTATATAATAAGAATTTTTGTCTTTAAAGAAAATAGCAGAAAATTTAAAGATGTCCCAATCTCATGGATAGGTAGAAAAAACATAGAAAAATGGCAATCTTACCAACAGCAATCTTCATATTCAATGCTTAAAATCCCAGCACAATCTATCACTGACCTTGAAAGGATAATAATCTACTTTATATTGAAAACCAAAAGAACCAGAATAGCCAAAACAACCTGTATAATAAAGTAACTTCATGAGGGATCATTATCCCTGACTTTAAGATCTACTACAGAGCTATAGTCCTAAAAACAGCCTGGTATTACCACAAAAATAGACAAGTACCTCAATGAAATTGAATAGAAAATCCTGATATTAACCCACACACATACTAACAAAACAGCTAAAAGTATACAATGAGATGAGGAAAGCATTTTCAAAAAATTCTGAGTAAGGTTTTCCTTCCGCCGCTGGTCTTGTCCTGCAGCTGCGCCAGCACCAATTAATATACATAGACTATGTATTTGATATAATGCTGTTGGCCAGGTACTAATTTCTTATCAAGTAGCTCTGTCTTAAGTATTAGCCCATTTCTGTTGATCTATGTATTTTCACGTGGTCTGTTATTACTGGGGAAGAGGACGGACATCTTGTCACCCCAGTCTCTCCATCTTGCTTCCTCCTCTTCCTCCTTCCTCTTTCCTCCTTATCTCCTAGTTCCACCTATCTAGCTTTCCTATTGTCCAATAGTGCTTTATTCATTAACCAGTATGAGAAACATATTTTCAGAATGACATCTCCCATCAAAATGGTGCTGGTACAACTGGATGATGGACCAAACTGCAGCCCACAAACTGGGATTTTCACCAATCCTATATCCAACAAAGGGCTGATCTCCAAAATATACAAAGAACTCAAGAAACTAGTCAATAAACTCCAAATAACTCTATTAAAATGGGCTACAGGACTGAATAGATAAATCTCCATAGAGGAAATAAAAAATGATTTAAGACACTTAAGAAAGAATTCAACATCCTTAGCTGTCAAGGAAATGCCAACTAAAACAACTTTGAGATACCATCTTACTCCTGTCAGAATTGCTAAAATTATAAACAGCAATGCCAACTTATGCTTGAGAGGATGTGCAGAAATGGGTACACTCCTCCACTTCAGGTGGAACTGCATACTTGTACAGCTATTTTGGAGACTAGCATGGCAGTTTCTCAGGATAATGGGAATCAGTCTACCATGAGACCCAGTAATCTCCCGCTTAAGTACATACCCAAATGATCCCAATCCATGCAACCAAGACTTGTGCTCGCATATATTTATAGCAATATTATTTATAATAGCAGGATCCTGGAATCAACTTAGATGCCCCTCAAATGAAATATAAATAAAGAAGATTTGCCACATTTACAAAATGGAATACTACTCTGTGGGGGTGGGCAGAAACAATGGAATCTTGAAACTCACAGACAAGTGGATGGAACTTGAAGAAACCATCCTGAATGAGGTATCCCATTCACAGAAAGAGAAACATGGTATGTATTCACTCATATGTGGATTTTAGACATATTGCAAAGGTTCACCAGCCTACAAATCAAACTGCCAGAGAAACTAGGATAGAAGGATAATTCTAACAGTTTTACATAAGGACACTTGCAGACGCAGGAAGGGACAAGGTCCTCAGAGCATATGGGTGGGTATTGGCGGGTAGTGAGTGGAGAGGGAACTAGCACAAGGAAAATGGGAGGAGATGAAAGATTGTGGGTCTAGGAACATTTGGTCAGGGGAGGAATAGACTTGAGAAGAGAAGGGAAAAGAAGAGAGGAGAGCAGAACAGAGGAGAGAAAAGAGAGAAAGAGACTATAAAAGAGGGAGCCATTATAGGTTAGAAGAGGAAATAGAACCTAGAGAAATGTGCAGAGCCCTACAAGAATGACCGCAACTAACAATTTGAGCAACAGTGTAAAGGTTACCATAAATTCCCTTCACTGGCAATGAGATCAGTGACTAACTTATCCACCATCATGGAGACCTCATCTAATAGCTGATGGAAACAGAAGCAACCTTGGACAACTAAACACTGAGCCAAAATTGAATCCATATGCAGAGAGGGAGGACAAGACCATATTGCAGAAACCCAAAGACACAGCTGATTTGAACAAGGAGGAGCTAATGGGGCCCCAGATTTATAGCTGGGAATCCAACATGGGACTGACACAGACCCCTGAACATGGATCTCAGCTAAAAGACCTGTGCAATCTAACGGTCTTCAGAGAGTGGGACCAGGAAGTATCCCTGTTGCAAAAAGCACATTGGGGGAAAATCCCCATGGAAGGATACTCCATTAACCTTGAGACAGTAGAGACATTTTAGTGTCTACTTAAAATGACTTGAAGGATTTATATGACCCCTCCTGGTAGGCATCCACCTACGTGTATAGTGTTGGTTGGATGGGAGGGAGAGAATGGCTGGGCGCCCGGGAAGTTGGGAGTGAAAGAAGGAGGGTGGGAGGAAGTTGGAGGAACTGGTTTGATAAGTATAATAAAAAAATTTTACAAATTAAAAACATTAAAAAGATACCAATGTAATTTTCAAAAAACATAGTTAATATACTTTAATAATTTAAAATTTTTACCTCTATTGACTTTGAAATATCACACCTCCACGGAGAGATCATCACTTCCAGCAAAGTTCTAAAAGATCTTAATAATAAAAACTCACAGTAATCTAACAGGGAGGGGAAGGTGAAAACTGAAGGATCACAGATTCAGAGCACCACCTGAGTCAAAAAGGAAGATGAAGATAAACATTGAAGAAACTCGTTATGGAGTTTACTTCTAATATGGCAAGACTAGTCATTTGGACAAGATACTGCTCTTGTCTGGACTGTTTGACTTTATGCTATATAAATTGGACATGCAGGACCCACAGAAAAGTGACTGCTGATTCAAGATGGATATTGCTATAGAGTTCCTGCTTCATGGAAGAGTCTGCCAGACAGTCTACAGGACACAGAGATAAATGACTGACAAACTGCCAGTACAAGAAGACAGTTTAAAGTTTTCTACTTTGCTGAAGAGTCTGCCAGACACACTATGGCATATGGGCTGAAAATGGAAGATTACAGAAGAAATTCAGGTGACTGGCCAGACAGTGAGATGTCTATGACATTTCTAGAGTTTATATACTATCCTTCTGTGGTCTTTGAAGGAGTTGAAGACAGATAGTTATGGTTATTGTTTTCCTTAGTTAGTATTCAATGATATAGGATTTTAGACTCACAAGATAAAATAGATGACAGAATATTTTATTCAAATCTTACTAAATGTTAATGGACTAAATATTGTTAACTGTGATTCTTACTTGATAACTGTTGTGTGATATATTTTGCTATGTTAAGGCTAAAACCCTTCTTTTTATTTAGACAGAAAAGAGGAGATGATGGGAGATGTCATTCTGTATATGTTTCTCATACTGGTTAATGAATAAAGCACTGTTGGCCAATAGGAAAGGAAGATAGGAGGGTCTAGGTGACAAGGAGGAAATAGGAAGTAGGAAGGAGGGTCAGGATGGAGAGCCTGGAGAGAACAGAACTGCCATTCCTCCACTCTCGGTAAGACCACATGGAAATACATAGAAATGGGTTAATAATTAAGACAGAGCTAGCCGATAAGAATCTAGTAATGGGCCAACAGATTATATCAAATACAGAGTCTCTGTGTGCATTATTTGGGGCTATCTCGGTGGTGGGACAAGACCAGCGGAGGCAGGCAGAAAAACCTGTACACATTACAGGTGACCAGGTCTCATTTACTTTTTCACTGACACCTTTCTAGGTGGGGCTAACAGGGTCTGCAGTTCCCTGAGGCTTATTCTTAATTGTTGACAAGTTCTCATTTGCATTTTCATTGACACCTCTCCAGGTGGAGCCTAAAAGTTTCCTGAGCCCTCCCTTCCATAGCTTTTCTGAAATCTTACATTAACCTCCAGCTGTAACAGCTAGATAACAGGAGACATGCTTTCTAATGAAAAATGCTAATGCTCTATTGGCTCCTTCAGCCTTGAAAGCACCCTAACAGGTCCTAGGAACCATCTGGTGCCAGGATATATAAGCTAGCCTAGTAAAGTAAGATATATAATATAAAGCCTTCTTAATATCAAGAGTGCTGTGTTATTAACCTCAACATCCTCCACAGTTTCTCGGGCTTCTATAGCTGTGAAGGTGCCACAAATTTTCCCTGTGTTTCCTGCTGTCCTGGGACTTGATCAGTAAATGGCACTGGCCAATTCCTTCCTAGTTATTAATATTAGTCTTGTTGATGTTTTCTAGTAGATTTTTCCAATTAATTGTTTAATATTTATTTATTTATTTATTTATTTATTCATATATTTATTTATTTTGGAGTTTGACACAGAATTTCCATTTGTGGCCTTGCTGTCCTGGAACTTACTCTGTAGAGCAGGCTGTCCTCAAACTCACAGATGTCCACTTGTGTCTATTTCCTGAGTGCTGGACTGAAAGGCGAGAGCCAGCACTGCATAGACACAAAATTTATTGCCGCTTATCAATGTCACCAATAGATGACACAGGTTTCTTCCTACAGTATAAAGGTTTAATCTCTCTTTCTTCCTCCCCACAATGTGCAGAGCTAGCACAGACCATTACTAAATGCAGACTGAAATGATTCTCTTCTTTCACATATTGAAGGCTTCCCAGAATATTAAAAATCAAGAGAAACATTTTAGGTCACAAAAGATGATGATTTTACTGTGTCATCCTGCTGAGGTCAAGATACCTGAGGGTTCTTTTACCTGGATGTCACAGGCCCCAAAGACAACCATGATAGAAATGCAGGTGCCATCTCATAAACAAGATGATATATTTTTTCCTGAGAGATGTCTGGGTGATAGGACCATTGGATTGTGGTTTCGTTCCTGAAATTCATGTCAAATTCTTGAGATATTTAGCATATGGGAGGTGCACTAGAATGTGACAGAATGTTGGATCATAAATATTGCCTGGCAACCCTACTTGCATTCTATATCCTGGTATCATGGGCCAAGAACCAGAGAGCAGCTTCGATGATGTATTATCATGGGACATTACAATCTCTCAAGATGACATATTCCAAAAACTTTTGATGACAGCATTTGATTCCGCTTAACCAAGTCATAGCCAAATCTCTGGAAGTTTGCCTACAGCTATTACTGGTTACCCAATTAAAGATTACCTATTATCAGAGAATATATATAGTCTGTGGAGAAACAGTTCAAAGACTTCTGTTTATGAATGCATTCTCTCTAAAGAAGTAAAACTATGGATTAAAAGGTGATAAGACTCACAATTATTCATCAAAAGGTGAGTTTTCCTTTGTTAAATTCCTTCAGGAACGTAATTCATTAGGATAGACTAAGGGATTATTGGATATCAGTTCACCTCTTTTTAGGTAGCTGTCCAACATTAAATATGAGATATCTTCTAAAAACCCTGCATATACAATGACATTTCAGCATTTCCACATTTTACTACTCAGCTCTGCGAGTACAAAAGGGATGAACCGGGGAGTTTCACAAAATCTTGTGTGAGTCACGTGAGAGAAAACTTGTGTAGAGTATGGCAGACCATTTCAGCCTCTGATTATGTTATTATTTAGTTATTAAAATAGGACATTAGGTAATCCATGATCAGTGGATTATTTTACCACAATGTGGAAATCAACCATTTTAGACCATCTAAATATTAATTATGTAATTTAATTATTTAAATTGATAATGACACCTTTAGGGAAGTGGACTATGTTACATCAACTCATTTTTGATTATTTAATTACATAAAATGATGATTATATCATGCACGACACCTGGAATTTGATGCCAACTAGTGGGGTCACCTGCGACAGATCATCTAATTACATAATTAAAGTATTTAAATTGACAATTTGTGTTAATACCCAAGATAAAGTAAATATTTGTATAATTAAATAAACCAATATTCTTCTATTCCATAAAAAGCCCTGTAAAGCTCCCTCTTGGGGGAGTTAATATGCAGTATCATCACATTTTATGATTGATTGTTTCAATAGATGATGATGACATCCTTCATGACTGGAGCCTGGCCATGTTTCCCTGCCATTTAAATGCTACATCAATTTTATTGTGACAGTTAGCGATTACTAACATATTTAATTATTTAAAATATTTAAATGACAGACAATGACATCATTGATTACGATTAGGATCAAATATCGGTCAGGGGCAAGTTCATGAAAGATGTAGACATGGCCACAGAAATTTCTGAATGGTCTATGCATCCCCCAGAGTACTAAGGATACTGGAATACTGAGTCTAGAAGATTCCATGGTGCCCTCCGAGAAGCACAAGGACTTCACCAAGGCTGGCATTGTGGTCTGGGTGTGGGACTGCCTAATTTCCCCAACATCTTCACAATGGTTGTGATCTACGATGAGAAGAAATATTGGCACAAGGAGGTCGGGACCATCTCTGAAGCCTCACAAATGGATGAAGACCCAGAAGAAAGAAGAATCCCTCTCTCTCACCTCTGCTGGTGATGCCCCTGCTGCAACCATATTTTCAGCTGATATGAACGTTTTAGCTACTACTGCTATGCCAGGTATGGGCCCATCGTCTCAGGTCCTTCCTCAGCACAACAGAGATTTAGGCACTGGTGATGATGTCAGACCAACAGAATACATCAGGCAAGTAAGTATGAGTATCTGATCATTAACCTAATGGAATTTTAAAAATCCGTGATGACAGCATACTTTATCATGTCTGCCATGTCTGCCCAGGAATTGATGATACAAAAATGTTCAACTACTTACATATTTAAACATGTAATTTTTAAATTGTTTCCTGATAGAAAATTAACCATGAAGTTTGGGGACACCTTGTTTGACTCAAGTGAGACAGACGATCTAACTATCTGATTATTTCATTATTCAAGTCTGTCTTCTTCTACTCAAGGAAGAGTGGAGTCTGGATCCACCTTAGTGCTGTTCATTGTCTCCTGTGATTTGATTCTTTATTTATTTAAATCAAAGGTGATATCAATTTGTTATATCTCTAGGGGTGAATTATGAGAAATTACCTCTTTATTCATACATGTTTTTGCTCAAATCTATGATTAAAACTCAATGATCTTCAGTTTTGAGCAATCTCGTAGGAGTCACATATAAAACAACATCCACTTGTTTCCTTTTTATTTATTTAATTATGAAAATCTGTCATTATTTATTCGGGGATCACTGAAGTTTTGAGCCTCCTTATGGGAGCCAATCATGCCAGACCATCACATTATGTAATACTACACTTACTTATTTAAATATAATATTAGGAAATTAAATAATAATTCATCACTTATTTAATGTATTCAAAATAAAGGTGATGTTATGGACCATAAGTGCTTTTGGAGTCAGATATTGTGAATTGATGATGTAACATCATCTCATTACTTGATTATTTAGCTATTGAAATAGATCATTCAAGTGGATGGCACTTGAAGAAACCATCCTGAATGAGGTAACCCAGTCACAAAAAGAGAAACACAGTATGTACTCACTCATATATGGATTTTAGAACTAGATCAAATGATCACCAGCCTATAATTCACATCACCAGAGGAACTAGGATACAAGTTGTATTCTAAGTGATTCATATAAAGTCCCTCACAGAACTGGGAAGGGACTAGTTCCCCAGAACTCAGGTAAAGTGGGGGAAGACAGCTAATGGAGAGAGAAGTAGGAGAAAATGAGAGGGAGGAGAGGAAGGCATGTGCGACCAGGAGGATTGAGCCTGGTTAGGAATGGAAAATAGGAAAGAGAGAGAGAGACAGAGACAGAGAGAGAGAACATAAAAGAGGGAGCCAATATTAGTTTGAAGATAAAGTTGAACACAAGGAATGTCGAGGGAACTACAAGACTGCACCCAATTAACAATCTCAGCTTCCGTGGAAAGGCTATCATAAATGCCCTTCCCGGAGAGTGAGATCAACAACTAACTTCTCCATGGAGTTCTCAACTAATGCCTGTTGAAAACAGGAGCAAACACCCATACATAAACACTGAGTCGAACTAGAACCCAGAAGCAGATGGAGAGGACAAGACCATGCGGTAGAAGTACATAGAGACAGCTTACCTGAACAAGGAGGAGATAAGGGCCACTAGACTAATAGCTGGGAAGCCAACAGGGGACTGACTCAGACCCCCTGAATATGGGTCTCAGCCAGAAGGTCTGAGCAGTCTAGGAGACCTCAGACAGTGGAGCCAGGATGTATCCCTGGTGCACAAAAGGACTTTGCAAACATATCCCCCATGGAGGGATAACTGCCTTATTCTAGAGATAGGAGAGAAGCCCTAGTCCCTACTTCACAGGACCTGTCAGATCTACATGACCCCAACTAGATGGCATTCCCCTACATATGGTAATGTGGTGGGGGGTTGGGAGGGGAGGGTGTTTAGAGTGCATGGGAGAGGGCAGAGAGGGCAAAAAGGGAGGGAAGGAGGGAGGGAGGGCTGGAGAGGAGGGAGGCAGGGAGGGAGAGGGAACTGGGATCCACATGTAAAATAATAAATTAAAAAAAAAAAAAACGCTTTGACTCCAAAATTTAAGTTGAAGAACAAGTTACTGGGGAAAAGTATTTCTACTTTTGTTTCCACAGAAAATGAAAAGATGTGGATTCCTTCCAGACTAATGTGTTTTGATCACGCCAGACCGCCTGAAACAGAGTACAAGCTGATCCTACATTCAAAACAGCTGGCCAAAACAGCACTACAGACTATAGCTAGGATATCTGAATCTTCTTCGAATCCCCCAAGACAGCGCCCCTTACCAGCAGGAAGTAGTTTGGAAAGAACGACGCCCAAATTCCCAAATATTGTGTATAAATATTTGTTTTCATTTAATTGGACTTTGTTATATAAAATTAAATAAAAATAAAAAAAAGATTGTTTCCAGCAATTCTCCCAACCAGAAAAAAAAAAAAAAAAAAAAAAAGAAAAAAAGAAAACTCAGAGGTGGTACAGCCAATTAATTTAAAGTTTAAATTTGCAAATTAAGACTAAGTAAGTTCATTGACCTGGAAAACATAAAGCTAGGAACCAAAGACATCTGCATCAACAAAAGAGTGCTGTCTCAGAAACATTTTCTGTAATTGTAGAGATATAACTTTTATAGCCTTAATATGTCTTCCCAGGAAGAATTCACTCCACATATTTAAATGATTAATGAACCCAAGTATCTTTAAGAACAACAAAAGGAGATCAAGGGCATCCAAATTGGAAAGGAAGAAGTCAAACTGTCTCTATTTGCAGATGATATGATAGTTTACATAAGCGAACCAATAAACTCTACTAGGGAACTCCTACAGCTGATAAACACCTTCAGCAAACTAGCAGGATACAAGATAAACTCAAAAAAATCAGTAGCCCTATTTTTTTCAGACGACAAAGAGGCAGAGAAAGAAATCAGAGAAACATCACCCTTTACAATAGCCACAAGCAACATAAAGTATCTTGGTGTAACGCTTACCAAACAAGTAAAAGATCTATATAATAAGAACTTTGTGACTCTAAAGAAAGAAATTAAAGAAGATACCAGAAAATGGAAAGACCTCCCATGCTCTTGGATAGGTAGGATAAACATAGTAAAAATGGCAATCTTACCAAAAGCAATCTACAGATTCAATGCAATCCCCATTAAAATCTCACCACAATTCTTCACTGACCTTGAAAGGATAATAATCAACTTTATATGGAAAAACAAAAGACCCAGGATAGCCAAAACAACCCTATACAATAAAAGAACATCAGGAGGCATCACCATTCCTGACTTTAAGCTCTACTACAGAGCTATAGTTCTGAAAACAGCCTGGTATTGGCATAAAAATAGACAGGTAGACCAATGGAATCGAATTGAAAATCCTGATATTAATCCACCCACCTATGAACACCTGATTTTCGACAAAACAGCTAAAATTATACAATGGAGCAAAGACAGCATCTTCAACAAATGGTGCTGGCACAATTGGATGAGGGTGTGTAGAAGACTGCAGATAGACCCATGTCTGTCGCCATGCACAAAACTCAAGTCCAAATGGATCAAAGACCTTAACATCAATCCAGCCACATTGAACCTCTTAGAAGAGAAAGTAGGAGGTACCCTTGAACAAATTGGTATAGGAGACTGCTTCTTGAACATAACTCCAGGGGCACAGACACTGAAAGAAACAATTAATAAATGGGACCTCTTCAAACTTAGAAGCTTCTGTAAGGCAAAGGACACAGTTGACAAGACCAAACGGCAGCCCACTGACTGGGAAAAGATTTTCACTAATCCTATATCCGACAAAGGGCTGATCTCCAAAACATACAAAGAACTCAAGAAACTAGTCAACAAAACACCAAATAACCCTATTAAAAATGGGGTGCAGAACTGAAGAAAGAATTCTCAATGGAGGAAATCAAAAAGGCTGAAAGACACTTAAGAAAATGCTCCACATCCTTAGCTATCAGGGAAATGCAAATCAAAACAACTTTGAGATACCATCTTACCCCTGCCAGAATGGCTAAAATTAGAAACACCAGTGATGACTTATGTTGGAGAGGATGTGGAGAAAGTGGAACACTCCTCCACTGCTGGTGGGAGTGCAAACTCATACAGCCATTTTGGAGATCAGTATGGCGGTTCCTCAGGAAAATGGGAAATAGTTTACCACAGGACCCGGCAATCCACCTCTTAGGCATATACCCAAAGGATTCACATCAATACAACAAAGACATCTGTTCAACTATGTTCATAGCAGCACTATTTGTAATAGCAAGAACCTGGAAGCAATCTAGATGCCCTTCAATTGAAGAATGGTTAATGAAGATGTGGCACATCTACACAATGGAATACTACTCTGCAGAAAAAAATAATGGTATCTTGAAATTCGCAGGCAAGTGGATGGCACTTGAAGAAACCATCCTGAATGAGGTAACCCAGTCACAAAAAGAGAAACACAGTATGTACTCACTCATATATGGATTTTAGAACTAGATCAAATGATCACCAGCCTATAATTCACATCACCAGAGGAACTAGGATACAAGTTGTATTCTAAGTGATTCATATAAAGTCCCTCACAGAACTGGGAAGGGACAAGTCCCCCCAGACCTCAGGTAAAGTGGGGGAGGACAGCTAATGGAGAGAGAAGTAGGAGAAAATGAGAGGGAGGAGAGGAAGGCATGTGTGACCAGGAGGATTGAGCCTGGTTAGGAATGGAAAATAGGAAAGAGAGAGAGAGAGCAGAGACAGAGAGAACATAAAAGAGGGAGCCAATATTGGTTTGAAGATAAAGTTGAACCCAAAGAAAGGTCGAGGGAACTACAAGATTGCTCCCAACTAACAATCTCAGCTTCCGTGGAAAGGCTATCATAAATGCCCTTCCTGGAGAGTGCGATCAACAACTAACTTCTCCATGGAGTCCTCAACTAATGCCTGTTGAAAACAGGAGCAAACACCCATACATAAACACTGAGCCAAACTAGAACCCAGAAGCAGATGGAGAGGACAAACCATGCGGTAGAAGTACATAGAGACAGCTTACCTGAACAAGGAGGAGCTAAGGGCCACTAGACTGATAGCTGGGAAGCCAACAGGGAACTGACTCAGACCCCCCTGAATATGGGTCTCAGCCAGAAGGTCTGAGCAGTCTAGGAGACCTCAGACAGTGGAGCCAGGATGTATCCCTGGTGCACAAAAGGACTTTGCAAACATATCCCCCATGGAGGGATAACTGCCTTATTCTAGAGATAGGAGAGAAGCCCTAGTCCCTACTTCACAGGACCTGTCAGATCTACATGACCCCAAATGGATGGCATTCCCCTACATATGGTATTTTGGTGGGGGGGTTGGGAGGGGAGGGTGTTTAGAGTGCATGGGAAAGGGCAGAGAGGGCAAAAGGGAGGGAAGGAGGGAGGGAGGGCTGGAGAGGAGGGAGGCAGGGAGGGAGAGGGAACTGGGATCCACATGTAAATAATAAATTAAAAAAAAAAACGCTTTGACTCCAAAATTTAAGTTGAAGAACAAGTTACTGGGGAAAAGTATTTCTACTTTTGTTTCCACAGAAAATGAAAAGATGTGGATTCCTTACAGACTAATGTGGTTTGATCACACCAGACCGCCTGAAACAGAGTACAAGCTGATCCTACATTCCAAACAGCTGGACAAAACAGCCCTACAGACTACAGCTAGGATATCTGAATCTTCTTCGAATCCCCCAAGACAGCGCCCCTTACCAGCAGGAAGTAGTTTGGAAAGAACGACGCCCAAATACCCAAAATATTGTGTATAAATGTTTGTTTTCATTTAATTGGACTTTGTTATATAATATTAAATAAAAAAAAAGAAAAAGAAAGAAAATTAATTAGTGGGCCTTTTATATTAACACTGATGAGATGGCACCAAAGTCCTAAACCTTTCGCTGATGTAAAGATCTATTTACATAGCTAAATGGTGAAGTAATGAGATGATATTACATCATCAACTACCAAACTCTGAATCCAAAAGGGACTTATGGTCCATAACATTACCTGTATTTTAAATACGTAATTTAAATGATTTACTAATTAATTTCCTAGTTTAACAGTTCAAGAACTAAGTGTAGTATTAAATGACATGACAATCTGTTACAACGGTCTCCCCTAAGGAGGCTCAAAACTCCTGTGATCACTGAATGCGTAATGACAGATTTCCATAATTAAATGAATAAACATTAGACAAGTGGATGGTGTTTTCTGCATGAAGCGTAAATGACTGCTCAATACTGAAGAGACATTGAGTTCTTAATCATAGATTTGAACAAGAAATGAATGAATAAAGAGATAGTTTCTCATAATTCACCCCTAGATTTACAACAAAATCTACATTTATTTAACTAAAGAAAGGAAGAATGCAAGAATGAATTAAAGAAAGAAAGAAAGAATTCACAAGATACAATTTAACACCAACAAGGTGGATCCAGACTCCACTCTGGACAGATTTGAATAATGAAATAATCAGATAGTTAGATCGTCTGTCACATTTGAGTGTGACACAACGTGGCGCCAAACTTCATGGATCACAGATTATATAATGAAAGAATTTAATAATTACATCTTTAAATAAGTGAGCCATTGACCTTTTTTGTATCATCAATTCCTGGGCAGACTTGCCAGGTATGAAACTGCATGCTGTCATCACGCATTTTTAAAATGCCATCAGTTAATCGTCGGATAATAATACTGTCTTGCCTGATGAATTCAATTGGCCTGACATCATCACAAGCACATGAATCTCTGTTGTGGTGCGGCAGGACATGAGATATTGGGCCCAATCTGGGCATAGCAGTAGTAGCCACAATGTTGATAACAGCTGAAAAGATGGCTGCAGCAGGGGCATCACCAGCTTAGCTGAGAGAGAAAGATGTTCTTCCCTGTTCTGAGTCATCAGGCTTTTGCCAGGTCTCGGTGATGGTGCCGACCTGCTAGTGCCACCCCTTCTTCTCATGGTAGATCACCACCGATGTGAAGATGTGGAGGAACAGCAGGTAGTCAACACCCAGACCACCGTGCCGGCATTGGTGTAGTCCATGTACTTCTCGGTTGGCACAGTGCAACCTTCTGGACTCAATCATCCAGCATCCCTCGTACACTGGGAGATGCATAGATCATTCACAAAATGTTCTGCCCATGTCTACATCTTTCCTAACCTTGTCCCTGACAGATATTTGCACCCTAACCATAAACAGTGATGACTTGTCGGTCATTTACATAGTTTAAAGAATTTAATAATTCAGTAATACTTAACTGTCACAATAAATAGGTGATGTAGCATTTTACTGGCAGGGAAGAAAGGTCAGAATCCAGGCATGAAGGATGTCACCATCATCAATTGAAAAAATGAATCATAAAATGTGGTGATATTGCACATTAACTCCACAAGAGGGAGCTTTACAGGTCTATTCATGGAATGGTGGATTTTTGTTTACATTACTATACAAACATTTAAATTATCTTGAGCATTAACACAGATCGTCAATTTAAATACATTAATTATGTAATTAGATGATCTGCGGCACCAGATTCCAGGTTTCATGGACGATATAATCATTGTTTTATATAATTAAATAATCAATTAATGAGTTCATGTAACATCATCCACTTCCCTGAGGTGGTTCCAAACCAGGCTCATGAACGATGCTGTCGTGATTAATTTAAATATTTTAACTACATAATTGACATTAAGATGGTCTATGATAATTGCCTCCCACATCACGTCACCACAATCCACTGATCATGGATTATCTAATGTCCTATTTTAATAATCAAATAACAACATAATCAGAGGATGAAATGGTCTGCCATACTCCACACAATTGACTCTCTGTTGACTCCCACATGACTGTGGGAAACCCCCAGGTTCATCAGTTATTTAATCGCAGAGCAGAGTAGTAACATGTTTAAATGCTGAAATTTCATTGTGGTTGCAGGGTTTTTAGAAGATATCACATATTTAATGTTGGGTGGCTGCCTCAAAAGAGATGGACTTAAATCCAATAATCACAAAGTCTACTCTAACAAATGGATTATCACCTTCCTGATGGAAGTCAACAATGGCAAACTCATCTTTTGATGAATAATTGTGAGTCTTATTATCTTTTGTTCCATAGTTTCACTTCTTAGGAGAGAGAGTATTCATAAACAGAACACTTTGAACTGTTTCTCCACAGACTACGTTCTTTGATGATTAGGTAATCTTGCATTTGGTAACCAGTAAAAGCTGTAGGTACACGTCCAGAGGTGTGGCTATGACTTGTTTAGGTGAGTCAAATGTTGTCATTCAAAGTTTTAGGAGATAGTTAACTTGGGAGACTGTAATTTCCCATGATGACACTTTCTCGAAGCTGCTCTCTGGTCCTTGGCCCATGATACCAGGATACAGAATGCAACAGTGTTGCCAGGCAACATTTATGAACCAACATTCTGTCACATTCTAGTGCCCCTCCCACATGCTTAAAGGAGTATACCCACCGATGAGCTAACCTTACAGCCTCACTGAGTTTCTCACAAAAACAAAGCAGGGCTCTTTATTTTGAGTTCTACATATTTACCAGTCTCTCAAGCTACAACTTGCCTATAGTGACATAAGCATGAAAACGAAAGAATCATTGTGCTGTTCAAGTATAACAATGAGTATTTTAAACCTCTTTTCTATGCTTCAGTTTTCTAATTTCTAGAACGGAAACAATACAATTAATCGCCTGTACCATAATCCTTTTCCCTTTATTGAAAATGAAATTAACTCCTCTGCAACCTCTTACCTTTAGAGGAGCTTGATCCCTTCATTTCTCAGAGTTGTTTAGATTTACATTAGGCTGATGATTAAGGATTTTGAGCAGTGACTTATGTTTCTTTCAGTCATTTTGAATTCCTCAATTGATTGTTCTCTATTAAGTCCTGTACCCTGCTTTCTAATATGTTTATTTAGAGTTATTTATTGTTGGTGGTGTGTCATGTTAGCAGCCCGACAGAGTTCATTAGATGAGATTCCCTGATCAGGGAGATTATTCAGTTATTCCATTTTTAAAATCAGTGGTCACTGTGTCCTTCATGGGTCAGTTCTGTATCAACCTCTCAGAAACTGATGATGGGAAACAGTACAGTTTTTTTTAAAATCGTTTAATCATTCGATTGTTAAAAATCTACTATTGCGTAATCAGTAATCACTGTATAATGCTGTGTCCCCCATTCTCTGGCCACTGCTTCTGGTACCGATCTTCTGCTGTGTCAATCCCACAGCAGCCAAATGACGGATGAAACCATCATTACTTACGCAATCAAATAAGTTAATAATTGGATAGTCCTCCATACTTAACTTGCAGAAGATAGAACCAAACACCAGTGATTGTCAAGGAAGTAGTACTTAGATAATTAAATAATGCCACGTGATTAACTCCCATGGAGTAATGGCCCTACTCCAGTCAAGAAGAACAATATCTGCATCGATTTTAATAAATAATATATAATGAAAAGTGATTGAATAATGACATGGCAGTTCTTACTTAAATCGCTCATGGAGTTGTCATACTGATCTCTTCCTGGAATAATGATATTTTTAAAAACTTAAATTGAAAATTAATTAGTGGGCCTTTTATATTAACATTGACGAGATGGCACCAAAGTCCTTAACCTATCGCTGATGTAAAGATCTATTTTTATAGTTAAATGATGAAGTAATGAGGTGATATTACATCATCAACTCCCAAATTCTCACTCCAAAAGGGACTCATGGACTATAACATTACCTGTATTATACATGTGTAAATTAAATGATGAATTATTACTTAATTTCCTAGATTAACAGTAAAAGAAGTAAGTGTAGTATTAGATGATGTGATCGTCTGATACAATGGTCTCCCCCTAAGGAGGGTCAAAACTCCAGTGATCACTGAATACATAATGACAGATTTTCATAATTAAATGAATAAACATTAAACAAGTAGATGATGTTTTATGCATGAAGCCTAAATGATGGCTCAATACTGAAGAGACCGTGAGTTCTTAATCATAGATTTGAACAAAAAATGAATGAATAAACAGATAATTTCTCTTAATTCACCCCTAGAGAGAAAAACAAAATGATATCAACATTGATTTAAAGAAAGAAAGGAAGGAAGAAAGAATTCACAAGATACAATTTTACAACAAGAAGGTGGATCCAGACCCCACTCTTCCTGGAGTAGAAAAAGACAGATTTGAATAATGAAATAATCAGATAGTTAGACCATCTGTCACACTTGAGTCATGCAAGGTGGCACCAAACTTCAGGGATCACAGATTATATAATGAAATAATTTAATAATTACATATTTAAATATGTAAGCCTTTGACTCTTTTTGTATCATCAGTTCCTGGGCAGACTTGCCAGATATGAAAATGGATGCTGTCATCATGCACTTTTAAAAATGCCTTTGGTTAATTGTCAGATAATCATACTGTCTTGCCTGATGAATTCTGTTGGCCTGACATCATCACAAGCACCTGAATCTCTGTTGTCGTGAGGCAGGAAGTGAGATAATGGGCCCAATTCTGGCGTAGCAGTAGTAGCCACAATGTTGATAACAGCTGAAAAGATGGCTGCAGCAGGGGCATCACCATCATCATTGTCCCATTCAAGTACAATGATGAGTATTTTAATTGTTTTCTGTGCTTAAATTTTCTAATTCGTAGAATGGAAACAATGCACCTCTTCATTCTCTGACCTTTATAGGAGCTTGATCCCATGTTTTCTCGGGATCAGGGCCAGGGCCTAGGGGGGCACGGGCCAGGGGCCAAGGGGCCAGGGGCCAGAGGCCAGGGGCCAGGGCCAGGGCCAGGGTCAGGGCCAGGTCCAGGAACAGGGCCAGGGAAGACACATAGTGGACTGATATCTGGATGCTCCTGCTTTGACAGGCAGTTCTTGCTGGGACCTGGCACTCTCCATGTGATGCCTCTTTAGCAGAGGCCCTTCAATGGAGGCTCTTTCACTCATGACTTTAAGAATATAAAAGGCCTTTTTGGGAAGATTGATTTCTCTAATTCCAATCCTACACATTTGCTTTGTATTATATAAAGCATTTCATATTGGAGGAAACTGTTAAGAATTTATCAAATAAGTACCTGGGTTACAGGAATGAGTGTTCACAATATTGTATATTCACAAGTTAAAATATGTTTGGTTAAAGATTTGATTTAATTTTAATTATGTAGTGCCAGTGCATAGATTTGTGTTTGCTCACACTTGTTCCCAAGAATTTTAGACTTTTGAGTTATTCTTGTAGCAGGAACTATAGAATTTTGTCAAAATCCTGACATAGCTACTGGCAATGAACGTTCCTTAATTTTTTTTCATTCATATCTCTAAACTTGTCTCTATCATTTCTCTATCATCTTGATATGAAGTGATAGGGGAGAGCTCATGAAAGAGTAAATCAAAATAATTCATACAATTTGGTGAAGATTTTAGCTATCATACTTTTCTTTAATTTCAATAATCATTTTTTTTTTTTTTTTGTGGAGCACGGTTCTTACTAAGTTCACTACACCCAAGATAAATGACAAACCCATCAGCCCTTCTGATATAATCTGCAACCCAAGAGAGAGAAAGAGAGAGAGGGAGAAAAACACAGAGACAGACGTATCTGACATGGAGAGAAAGAAAGACAGCATGAGGAGGGAGAAAGGGGAGAGGGAAAGAGATAATGGGAGCAAGAGAGACATCAACCCATGCTTCTCCACCTTCTGTTTTCACACTCTGTACCAAAGACATCTTATATAAGACTGTGAAGAAACCTCCCCTATGACTGGTGTCTATATTTGAAACTCTGATTGGCTAACAAATCCCGAGTAACTGGAATAAATGAGCAGAAAAGACACAGAATTTGAGGGCAGGTTTGGACCAGGACTACCAAACATTCTAAACTCTTTGTATAGAAACAGAAGCCATTAGGGTTCCCATGCAACAACCCAGCCTCCCTGGTTATGCATATCATGGTTTAAGCATTCCTTATTCATTCTCCCCAGGGATGACATGGAAAGGAAGGATTCAGGAGTTGGTGGGATCGCTTTTAGCAGGAGGTGTGGTTTACAAGGTTTCCCTTAGCCACCATCCTGTAGACCATTGGCAACTGATCCTTGAGAGATGGACAAAGCAGGTTGTGCAAAGCTTCAGCCTTAATATTGAGCTGCAGTTGGAGAGAGGGTGTTCGAGTCCTGGCAGTATTTGGTAGCACTGTTCCAATCCCTACCTTCAGGGTGTCAAGGGGGCACCCCCTGGATTCACCTCAGTTCATACTTCACCCTTGAAAGGTCTGCCATTGTTCCCCATAGTAGTGGAAAGGGACAAAGTCTCCTGAGAAAATTGGGAGCATCGGTTGAGGCAAGGGAGAGTTAGGAGAAAGAGAAGGGGAGAAGAGAATGGGAAGGAGAACAAGAGGCATCAAGAAGACTGAGTTTTGGAAAGAATAGAGGAGAGCAACAAAAGAAATACCGTACAAGATGGGGATATAATAGGTGGTAAGAGAAATCTGGCACTAGGAAAATGTCCAGAGATCTACAAGGATCACCCCAAATAAAAATATAAGCAAGAGTGGGGAGACTACCTTAAATGTCCTTCCATATAATGAGATTGATATCTACCTTATAGGATATTCTAGAGCCTTCATCCAGTAGTTGAAAGAAACAGAAGCAGACACCCACAACTAAGCACTTAAGTGGAACTCCTGGAATCCAGTTGCAGAGAAAGAGGATTGGTAAGTACAGGGTTCAAGCCCAGGTTCGAGATACCCACAGAATCACCTAAGCAAAATAATGCAGAGGTCATGCACCCCAGTCTGACAGTTGGAAATCCATAATATGACTGACCTAAAACCCCTAAAAGTGCATCTCATTTAGAAGGCCTAGTAAGTGTAAGGGACCTCTGGCAGTGGAATCAGGATGTATCCCTGCTGTATGAAAGGCTTCAGGAGCCCATTCCCCATGGATAGATACTCAGCCTAGACACAAGGGGTTGGGCCTTGTCCCTGCCCCAAATGACTTTGGGGTTGGTACAGACATGAGAGAGATAAGAAACAGAGATAGATATGGTAAAATAACTTTGATTCTAGTTTAATGGAATTCATTAAAAGTAAGAATATGTAATAAGGTGGGGTCAATATGTTAGCTAACTTTTGCTGGTGCCATTGTCCTGAAGAGCCAGAGCTTTGGGCAAGTTTATGGACATTGTCCTGAAGCAGTAACAGACTAACTTTGACTGTGGTATGAACACAATACACCAGGGACCACTTTCATCTTTGGTGACTAGGAAATCCTGAAATTCCTACCTCTGCTGTCTAAGAACCATTACTAAAGGCTTCTGCCACCATGCCTGGCTTCATGGCTTCAAGTTTACTTAGTGATACATTAGAATGATGGGATGAATAACATGAAGAATTACACTTAACTATATAGAAAACCTCTTACATCTGTGAACCTGGCTGTCTCCATTACTAGTAATAGACAGAACCCTTCCAAGACATTCAGTGAGTTTTACAAGAGTAAATGATAAGGGAAAATAATATTTCCGATATTTGAAAAGACAATGGACTTTGAGGCAGAAAACCTGCATTTGATGGGCACCATCTTCTCTTACTGGAGTTTAGTACCAGAGTCTGTTGTCTGGCTACACTAACAACCAGGCTCAGTCATTCATCATAAGTGAGCCAAGCTAATGAACAAACTTCTCTTCACAAGCCAAACTACAATACCAGCACTCTGGATTCAAGGTTAACAGATATCTCTCATATTCTAGAACAGACTAATCTATAATGTGAATTCTATTTAAGACAGGATGTCACAGTAATACTATTCTTAAAAAAGAAGAGAAAAATACAAAAGTAAAATTAATGAAAATTTAAAGCATATATATTCAGTTTGAACACTTATGAAAACAAAAAAGAAAACAGTAAATAATCTATATCAAGGGTCATAATAGACATAGAATGCAAATATATGCAAAACAATATTACAAAGCTAAATATGGAATTATTCCCATCTCTAAAGCACTCCCATATACTCGGTTCCTGTTTCTGCTATAAGGTGGTCATATAAGAAATCAATATTTCTTTCATAGAGACATTTTCAAGACTCAAGACTTTTTCTACAATGTGATTCCCTGGAAAATGAGAATTTTATGAGTCTATAGTTGCCATGGTGGTAGGCCAAAAGTGGACCCAACAAAGTTGACTTATGATCTCCAAACAAATATCATTGTCTAAAAACTGGTAATCAATTTACAGACACACACACATACAATAGGATTTGTTCTGTTTCTTTTTCTGGTAAAAATGTCTTTGCCATGGAATTTTATAGCATCTTTGCATAATCCATTTTGAAGGCAGTACTTCAAGTTGAAGCACCCATGGGCAAATAGTGAGAACACGAAGAAGCATGGAATTTGAAGTAATAATTACTTATATTCACATCCACAGCACAATAAGCTATGTTGTGGAATAATGGCATATGCCACGGGGTTGCTCATGCTGCCTGAGTGAGTTCCAGCATTTTTAAGTTGCAGATCAAACTCAATTCTCCAGGATGTGTGGAACAAAGTGTTGTGGACTGGAGTTTGTAGGCCTGTAATCAGAAACAGCAGTTCAGTCCCATGTCAATTCCTCAGTCACTGAGTGTGGACAATTGGAAGACAAGCTATCATTGATGAAAGGAAGACAGAGACATAATATGATGTCAGGCAGGCAGATTCAGTCAATACTGAAAGCTCCATTTTATTCATACACCAAACTTAAGTAGTCAAACAAAGGTGTGGCAATGGAAGGGGACATCTATTACTATGTATATAGGGAAAACAGAAATTGCTTCCACTAATGCTACAGGCACTCCATAATTGCACATACTATGTGCCTTCAGGCACCCAATTGCTGCACTTCCTCCCTTACTTCAGGGTGGTTAACCTGTCTACTCCCAAATCATTGCTATTTAGATAGGAGACATTCATCATCAAGGCACAGGTGTCCTGTAGCAGGAAAGATAATGTTTTAAGGAAAATAGGAGTTATTGGAGCACTTTGAACTCATGACAAGTTGGAATGGATTCCCATGTAGGAGTTGAGAAACTTCAGACTGGCAGAATATATTCCAGGGCTGCCAAAGCCATACAGAAGCCTTGTATGCAAATAGATGATGAGGTCTACCTTTAACTGCTTGGTGGCAGTGCAAATGTTTAATCCCAGGACACAGGAGGCTGCCTGATTTTGCTTAGGTTGAGGCCAGCCAAATCCACAGAATGAGTTTAAGTCCTGCAGAGATAAACCCTGTTTTGAAAACAAAAAAAAAAAAAAAAAAAAAAAAAAAAAAAAAAAAACAGAACAAAGTCACATAAAGGAAAAATCAGATCAAACTTCTGGTGGTAGCCTACATGTATAAATGGTATTGAAGGAGGAAGCTTTCCCTCTTTGGCTACTTACCCTAGCTCTGGGTACCAAGTTTATTCCTTTACTACCATTAGAGCCTACTTTTTTGGAATTTTGATGTACAATGACCAGCTGACACATCCATCCGTATAAACTAAAAAAACTGCTGTACTCTTCAGATTCCCATTGGTAGGCAACCATTGTTGGACTTAATATATCACAGCTTGTGATTTGTCTTAATAAATCCACTTTCTCCATATATGGAGCGATTCATCCTACATTCCTTTTCATGCAGAGAACCTTGGTTACTGCAGTTGGCATTTGTTTTGTTTTATTTTTTATATGCTTACTGAAGATGTATTCCTCTGTAAATATTCAATTTTCCATGAAGACTACTTTTCTCATTATGATGCCTTTGCCAAGTGTTTGCTCTGAATTTCAGGGATAAAATTCTACATTCATGGAGCCATCATCCGGCATTCTGCCACGAGAAAGATCATTTATCTTTTTTTGAGATGTGTCCCCTGCTTTTCTTTCCTGATTATCTGGAGTTCCTGTGACAAACAGGTAAAAAGCAAATTTAGTTCAACTTAACTCAGTGTTTAACCAAATAACAAATAACACATTTTGCATTCCTAAATCTGTTTGTGGTAGTTAACAAATATTTGGAGCTCCCTTGCAACTTTTTCACCAAGAATCACTGAATCCATTTAAGTAAGTATATTTAGCTAGCAACACTGTGTCTAGAAGGAAGAAAAGTAAATGCTTGTGTACTACAGAATGATAAAACGGGTCAGCAATAGGAAATTGCTATAGAAATTCACATCACTGCTGATATAGAAAAGTCTTTGTGGTAGAAGGCAATCAGTAACCATTGCAATTTGTCCTTAAGCACTCTGCAACCACCTGGGAGGTGCTTTTTTCACCTCCCAGGCCTTAATAGCTAATCAGGCCCCTTTGTGACCTGCCTGTCAAAAGAATTGCAGGGCCCTTCTGGTCTGGATTTGAAGAGAAACTGCAGCCAGTGGTTTTGAGTGATGTGCTTTGAGGAAGGGGAAACTGGAAAACCACAGCATGGTGAGTGAGGGGCTGCTGCCCTCAGATCGGTAGTGGGAGATAGTGAGGTGATGGATCCAGTGTGGTGGATATTCCATGGATCTGGTTGGAAAGCTGCAAGGAGACAACCTGTCCCCTGAGTTCTCATATAGTCCTTGAAAAAACCAGAAGCTAGAGGGAGTCCACCAAATAACTATTCTGTGGGCTGTATGTGCTTTTAGTACTGTGAGCTGAGAGGTGTGTATGGAAACATTTGTTAAGTCAACTTCTACATACTTCAGGTGCACCCACTGAAAGCAAGGCAACAAACTTCCAGAGGCCTTTTAGTTAAGTATCTTTTATGAGTTCATTCATTTGCATTTTAATTTTATGTGTAAGATCCATGTATTGTTAATTTTCTGCAGGTTGTAAAAGGCATCTCATGTAAGGGTAGCACTGCACTATTGAGCAGTGATATACAAGAGTAGAATTTGTAACACTAACGATTTACAAATGCTTTTGAGATATTATATCTCATAAAGTAGTATTTAACTGAGGTAGTACTGCCTCTAAAACACACAAAGATAAGTGTATGCTGACCAGTCCCGTTAGAATGTTGAATGCTAGATACATATTTGTTCACCATGATTTTCCAGACCTTTGACTCCAAACCATTACAAAGGAGAAACTCCTGTTTTACAACAGCAGCTAGTCTCTTACCCTTATCATAGACCTGCCCCATAACAAGCTGCACAGAATGCTATTACAGAGTCACAAGCAACCTTAAAATTCATTATATCATATACTTGCAGTTTTCTTCTCCAGAAAAGCATAGTTCTACCAAAGTGGCAATAGGACACCAGATTTTAAGAAGTAAACCAATGATGTATGAGTGGGCTGATAAAGCAAAGTTTTACTTAGGTCCTCATGCAGGGATGAGAAACATTCTTAGAAGAGTAGGAACAACCAGGGGCCTAGGCCTTGAAAGATTTTCCTAAGGGCCTGGTGTATTGACAATAAAACACAGAACCTCGTCAAAAAACAGGTATTTGCATGGGAGAGCTGGTAATTGTATGAAGCAAAGCCTTTGTGGACAGGTTGCTTCAGATATGTAGATGTAAACTACATAGAGCTATGGTTCTCAGTCCCAAGGCCACTGTGTGCTTAGTCAGCAATGTTCATGAGATATTCTGTATTCCCTAGCACTGCATTGTTTTAGTGGTGTTCTCCTGAGTTTGTCCCATTGAATGGGTTTCTACTGACTTCACATAAGTGTCCCCTTTCCTTCCATTTCCTCTGTGGAAATAGTATACAAGAGTCTATTCTCCTTAAGAAACTTTTCATGGGACACATTTCCCTTTCCCAGCTTTTTTTTTTAAAAATCTTTTCTACCTTCTACGTTTCCTATCTATCTCATTCCCCATCACCTTCATGTCAGGATCCTATATGTGGAACAGGTCCTTCAGTTTAAGGTATCTGCTGGCCTTTAGGAACAGTACTGGGAACACATTTGCTGTGTAATCCTCCCATCTCCCTAAGTAGCTAGACATGCTGTCTCCAGTCTCTACTGAAATTGTTCACTGTGTAAAATGGAGCTTGAACCAAAAGCCATTTAAGAAGGGTAGCATATATGAAAAGCAAACTATGTCTAGGCTGGCTCCTCTCTGAGTATTTTCCAGGGATAGATACATGTTATGTTAGAAATATTTGTCTTTATGGATCTCCTCTTTGGGCAAAGTGATTTCTCCCTGGGAAGGCATATTAATGCTACAACAGATGCTTTTGCATCCTGTTAGAAGAATGTATATGAGACAATCCCTTATGTTGATGCAAGTGGCATTGGTTGCAGTCTGTTGCTCTCCAAACAATGGCCTTGCTGTCTTCTGTACTATACCTTCAAATTTCTTAAATTACTGTAACACCTAAGAGATTTAAATTTTCCATTAGAGTCAGGTGGCCAACTATCCAGTGCAGTCACAGGAAAAGCATTTGCAAGTGGAGCATTGCTTCTGCCTTCAGTGCAGAATAAGGAAAATTGGATTCAGGGTCAACAACCAGGTGCTAACGTCACCATTATGAAAAAAGTACATAACTGTGGTAAGGGGAGTGATTTTGTTATTTCCCAGCATGTTTTAATCTGTCATGTGTTTGAACACAGACCAGAGTATGTAGGCGTATAGTTTTTGAGGGATGAAATGAAAGGCAGGATTTCTCAGTGGCTAGTGTTGCCATTTTGTGGGTGGAGCTTCTTTCAGTGTCCATCAGTCATCTTGGAGGAAGTGGGTGGTGCCAGCACCTGGCCTGTGTCTCCTTTATAAAAGCTTTTTAATGAAACATTTTAAATGCCATATTCTCTAGATCTCTGAGCATTTGAGGTCTGTTTGACTGTTTAGCATACCTTAGTATACAAAATATCCCTGTAATTAATCTGTTTTGAAAACTGGATCCAAGCTGAGAGGCTGTTTAGGGATGTTTTACTCAGGGTCCTGCAGCCTGTCTGTAACTGGTTTTAGCTTAGTAGGTTAGACTTATAACCATAGAGGACAAAGAGGTAGAGAAAAACTCCCTTTGATAATAGAGGCTTAACCTTAATAAACAGCTCACAGGAAAGACTGGGTGGCATAAATATTTTGTTAGCTTGAAATAGACATTTATAAACTTAAATATTTACCAACACTAAAAGGCACATAACAATTTAGAAATTTTTGAGACTTAGTACAGTTGAATTTAAGTTGCATGAAGTTATCTTACATTTACATAAAGTTAAATTTAAGTTAAATGTACAGATATATTAAACAGGACTGTGTAAAATTGAGAAGGACTAGAATGTAGTGAGATAGTCCTTCTCTGGCACTGACCACACCCATTGGGGGTGGAGCCATGGGCGGAAGTGACCTGTGGAAGGAGGTCGGAGGGGGCCAGGAAAGGCGCTCTCTTTCTGGCGTGACTCGGACAGGAGAGGATCGGGTTGAATTTCCTGGTGTTCATCTGTCTAGGTTGTAAGTTATTTCTCCCTGAATAAACATCTATTCGGCCTATTTGTTTATCCTGATCCTTATTTACCACGATACTAGAATGTGAAGCTATGTATGACATAGTGAAAAAAGAAATTAGAGACAAAGAATAAAGAATAAAGCAAATAAAAGAATAAAAGCAAAAGGTAAATGAATTACAGGTTCTGTGGTGGCAGAAGCTGGCTAGACTCCCTGTGCCTAGGTGGCTGGTGTAGCAGAGGGAAGAACCATGGGGGGGGGTGAGGCTCGGCCACATTGTGAAAATGGCAGCTGCCATAAACATATCCCCAAAAGCTGGCAGAAATCATAAAGTTTTGAGATTCAATTTTGTCTTGAGTAGATGCTGCCTCAGCCCAGCCTACTGCCCTGAGACAGGCTGCAGCTGCGGCAGGCAGGAGAGTTTTAGTGTAGTGGGAAGAGAACAGAACCAAGTTTAGGGTAAGAGATTGTTTAATAGAGAGATAGAAAAAACTCATTCCATCTACCTGTGCACTGGCAGTAATTTGAAAGATCTTGTAAAATATTGGGATCTAGAGAGCCATTATGCGGCCAATTTGAATTTTCTAGGGGATATCTAGGCCTCTTTTTAGTACAAAGATAAAGAAGTCTGGGTGCCTTAACAAGTGGCATTAAGTGAAAGGGTTTTAAATTTTCTATCAGGCATCCCATTGGAGTGGTGGGGGATATTTCCTTAGTCAGTTTATTCCACATGGGTAGAGAGGAACTTGACCAGGTAGTCTTGGAACTCGCCACACCATAAGCGAGAATGGCAGAGTGTTATTTGAAGCTGGTCAGCCTGAAAACGTTGCCAGGGCCATTAGAAGCCGGAAGGACTCAGCAGTTCGAGAGCAGAGCAGATATACCACCCTAGGTAGTATGTCTTCTACCCGTGAGGAATGTACCAGACCTTAAGGAAATGGGTTAAAATTTAAAAGGTTACCTTACCTAATTGAAGCCTGTGTGGGGTGGTATTTCCAGCAAACGGGGGGGTGGGGGGGTGGAGGCAGACTACTGGTATCGGAAACAGGATCCCGAGTGTCTCTGGCAGGCCGCCCACCAGCAGATAGCTGCCAGTGACCCTCAAGGAGGGCCTGTCTGGGTTTCAGCACCAATGTTGTTCTTTTGCTGTGCAACTAATGCCTAAGAAACACAAACACGAGACTCAGCGCCCACGTTGAGTTTGTTGAAATCAGTGTTTCTCTGATTTCTTTCTCAGCTCCTTTGTTGTCTGAATATAGAATGGCTATGATCTTTTTTTTTTTTTTTTGTTTGTCTTGTATGCTGATAAATTGCTGAATGTGTTTTTCAGCTGTAGGAGTACCATGGTAGAGTTTTTTTGGTTGCTTATTTAAACTATCATATCTTCTGAAAATAGAGAAAGATTGAATTCTTCCTCTCAATGTGTATACTCTTGATATCCTTTTTTTTTGTCTTATTTCTTTAGCTAGCACTTGAAATACAATAATGAAGAGATGTGGAGACAAAGGGCAGCCTAGGATTTGTCGTGAATTTAGAGGAATCACCTTAAGCTTCTCTACATTCCGCTTGATATTTGCTCTGTGTTTACTACAAATTGCTTTTATTATGTTTATATAAATATAAATTCCTGTTTTCCCTGATCTCTCTAAGACCTTTAACATGAAAGGTTGTTGAGTGTTGTCAAGGGTTTTTTCTACATCTAGGGAGATGATCATATGATTTTTCATTTTTAGTTTGTTTATATAGTGGTATATTTGATATATTTTCATATGGGAAGTCATCCCTGCAGCCCAAGGATGAAGCCTACTTGATCATGGTAGATGATTTTTCTGATATATTCTTGGATTCGGTTTTCCCGTATTTTCTTGAGCATTTTTGCATCAATGTGCAGGAGGGATATTGGTCTGTAATTTTCTCTAAGTTGTGTCTTTGTGTTAATGGGTATTAAGGTGATTGTAACCTAAAAAATGTGTTTGGTAATGAAACTTCTTTTTCTATTATGTGGAACAGTTTCAAGAGTATTAATATTAGCTCTTCCATGAATTTTCGGTAAAATTCTTCACTGAAAAAGACATCTGGCTCTGGGATTTTTTTTTTTTTATGTTGGAAGGCTTTGTATGATTGTTCCTACTTTGTTAGTTGTTATAGGTCAATATAAGTTGCTTGTCTCTTCTTGATTTAATTTTGTAAAGTAAGAGTTGTCCAGAAAGTTGTCCATATCCTTTGAATTTTCAAATTTTGTGGAGTATATGTTTCCAAAATATGACCTGAAAATTGCCTGGATTTCCTCAGTGTCTATTGTTCTGTACCCCTTTTTGTTTCTGATTTTGTTAATTTCCATGTTCTCTCTGTGCTTTTTGTTTAGTTTGGATAAAGGTTTTCTAACTTGTTAATTTTTTGAAAAAAAAAAAAACAACTCTTTATTGCAATTATTTATTTTGTAATGTTTTCCTGTTTTCTACTTTATTATTTTCAGCCCAAAAATTGATAATGGGGCCTACTCCTGTTGGTTGAGTTTGCTTCATTTGTGTCCTAAGGTTTTCAGTTGTGTTGTTAATTCTCTAATGTGTCTCTCATCTGTTTACTTCATATGGGCACTTAATGCAATCAACTTCCCTCATAGCAGTGCTTTCAAGGTGTCCCATTAATTCATGTATGTGTATCCACAACCTCATTGAATTTTAGGAATTCCTTAATTTCTTTATTTCATCTTAGACCCAAATATGATGAAATTGATCATTATTCAGTTTTCATGAGTTTGTAGGTTTTCTGTGATTTGTTGTTGTTTTTATTGAATTCCAATTATAAATCATGGTAGTCTGATAAGATACAGGGTAATATCCAAATGTTTTTGTATCGGATGAGGATTTTTATGTTGCCTCGTATATGGTCAATTTCAGAGAATGTTCCATGTGGAGTAGAGAAGAATTTATATATTTTTTGGTTTGGATGGAACATTCAATAGATGTCTGTGAAACCAAATTGAAACATAACTTCTGTTATTTCTTTTGTTTTTTTTGTAAAGTTTCTGACTGGCGTTCCTGTGTAGTGGTGAGGGTGGGGTGTTGAAGTCTCCCACTCTAAGTGTGTGTAGTTTTATGTGAGGTTTGAGTTTTAGTACCATTTCTTTTACGAATGTGTGTGTATTTGTATTTGGGGCTTAGAGATTCAGAATTGAGGTTTTGTGCTTAGGATTTCTCCTGTGATGGATACAAAATGACTGTTTTCATCTCTTTTAATTGATTTTGGTTTGAAGTCTAACTTGTTAGGTATTATGATAGCCAAACCTGCTTGCTTCTTGGGTCAAGTTGATTGGAAGATCTTTTCCAAGCCCTTTACCCTGAGTAATGTCTATCTTTGAAGCTTAGATGTGTTTCTTGTGTGCAGCAGAAGGATGGATACTGTTTCCATATTAATTCTGTTAGCCTTTCTCTATTTATTAGTGAGATAATACCATTAACATTGAGGGAAAGTAAGGGACATTTTTGATTAATGGTTTTTGTTTATGATTTGATGTTGGCAGTGGTTTGTGTATATATTTTCCCTGCTTTTCCCTTCAATTCTGTTGAAGTTAGATTATCTATTTCCTATGAGTTTTTGAGCTGTGGACATGCCACAGGCAGAGCATGATCTGGAGCCAGTCCGGGGAATTTCCAGGTTAGGTTGTAGGGGGAATTTCATGCAATTTTTTCCGGGACTCACCTCTAGCAGAATCCTGGCAATGGGGGTTATAGATCCTGGTACACAGTGTTTCAAGATGTTCCTGCATGGATAGGCGGATCTAGCCAGGGCCTGGCAGTCTCCTTCTGAATCCTCTGTAGCAGAGACCCAGCGATGGGGGGCAAGCAACCAGCTCCATGGACTCAGGATGGTGGCATTGATACGTGGAACTAGCCATGGCCTGGCATTCTTCAAGTGAGGCCTCTAGCCAAGGATGGTGTCTGTTTTTCTAGCTTTTTTAGTTTTAATTTTTATTTATTTATTTATTTATTTTTTGAGACCCCATTTTTTTGTGACTCTGCCGCTTGTCCCACACCTATATCTTGTATACCAGGCTTGTCTTGAACTCACAGAGATAGGCTTCCATCTGCCTCCTAAGCACTAGCGTTAAATGCATGTGCCACCACCACCCGGCTATTGGCATCTTTTTACATGTATTCTTTAAACACATTACTGCTTGTATCTCTGTGTTGCTGCTCTCCTATGTTCCTTAGATTTTACTTATTCCATTCCTTTTCTCAAGTAATGTTTATTATTGATTTCCGAGTAGAGCAAAGTCTTTTGTAACTTTGGGTTGTCTTATGCTGTATAATTGAGAATTGTTTTGAACTCCCAATCATGCGTCTCACATACAGTGCTGGGAAGAAACACCTACACTTTCTTCCTGCCTGGCCCTTGACTGGTCAGTGAGAAGGAAAATAGACCAGAAATTGAGTAAACTCCCAAGATCTCTGATTAGTGTGGTGACTTATATATGAAGAGGGATTTGTGCAAGGATTGAGTTCATGACCCACTTGGATACTAGTGGAGTCACAGTGCAGAAATGGAGAGGAAGGATATAAGCTGAGATGTCCTCCTTCAATGATAGTTGAGGTGAGCAATGTGGAATCAGTTAATCATTCCTACATAATCCATAATTTTCCTGGTGGGCAGTTTCTTGGAATCACCAGATGAGGGCTATTAAGAATCTGGATAGAGGAGAGACCTTATCATGAATACAAATTGCTGTAGTTAAAGTATTCAGCCAAAACGGGTCTGGGTGTACTATTGTGGACTATCTAACAGGGCTGATATTTTTTGTGGTTTTAGATGTACAGTCTGAGAGAAAAGGTTTGAAAAATCCTTGGTGTGCTCTAATTGAAACCACATGGAGCTATGCTTATTAGGCCCATAGACACTGTGGCCTTAGTCAGTAATGTTAATGGGATTGCCTGTTTCCCCCCTGTACTCCACTGCTTGAGTAGCCTTCTCCTAAGGTTGTCACATCAAATGGTAATTCCTGCTGACTTCTTAGAAGTCTATCGTTTCCTTCCATTTCCCAATAGAGGTAGTATACAAGAAGCTATTCCTCATGAGAAGCTCACTTAGAATAACACATGGCTTAAGCAATTACTCTCTGTCCCAGCTTTAATCTTTTCTTTGTTCTGCCTTCCCTACTTTTCTTATCTTCTGACACTTCTTCCTCCAGATCTGCTATTCAAAGTAACTCCTGTACTATGAAATAATTGTGGTGCTATCTTTTCTGTTGAAAGCTTATAATGACTTACTGGCCTAACTTGCAGTATCCTGTCACTATTTAAATTCCTCAAAGAATAAGCTGGGGTCAGACATTGAAAGAACTTAAAGAAGGCAACATATGTGGAATGCAAAATGTTTTAGGAGTGAGATTGTGGTTTTTCATGCCTGTAATCCCAGCACTCAGGAGACACAGGAAAGTAGAGCTATATGAGACCAAGGCCAGCAGGGTCTACAGAGATGTTCCTAAAACAACTAAGGCTATTTATTGCACAGATAAACTCTGTCTTTAAAAAAACAACAACAAAAAACAAAACAAAACAAAAAAAAAAACAATAACAACAAAAATAACCATCTGTTGTAGTTTCTTTCCTCTTTGATCATTAACCAGAAATGAACGCAATTTTTCTATTCAAACATATTTCTTTATTTCTTAAGTCTGTGGCAATGTCCTTATGTCCTCTTGATTACCCCTTCTTAAACTACCTGATTGTATGCACTCTGGGTTTTTTGGGACCAAGATTCTTAAAATTTTTTTTTCTGGATACCAATTATTTATAGGGATATGTTTAATAAACAGAACTCATTAATTTATAACATTTTTCATTAAAATATAATTATATGAATGATGGCAGAATATTACCCCCATTTGCATAGAGAAATCTAGACTATGGGGTGTCTCTCTTTGAAACAAATATCAGTCGCTTCAGGGTCAGAAGCAGAACAGTTTAGGTGAACTTTTGCATTAATTTTGTTAGAGTCTGTGTATATAAGTTCTGAACACATAGAGTCATTGGTAGCTGGATAACATTACACAAGATCTCAGGTTCCGTGGATGAATTTCTCTTGTTTTTATGTATTTATTTATTTTTTTTTAAAGTTGATGGTATTTACCCCTTATTTTTTGTTCTCTTCCTCCCCTTTGTTCCTTCCCTAATATTGTACACCTCTCAATCACTGCATGGTTGTTATAGATGTAGAAGCCATGCTGTATCAACATATGTACTATGTTTTTCATAATTCTATTGGGATTCTAACTGGTTCCGATTTGCATGAATCTTTGTAATCAATTATCATTTTATAGGTTGTTAGAAATTTAGTTTGCACTGTATTTGAGTCATGTTGCAAATTTATCTTATACAGAATATGCATACTAATGCATCATGTTCTCAATGATTATTGTTTAATTTTTATTTATGTACTCTGTTTTATTCTTGTTGTTTTCAATCTGGAAATCACATTTACTGTTTTCCTCAGCACATATTCTACTTGGGGATGACCTGAGTCAGATCCCAAAACCCAAAATTCTAGGCTCAATACAACGTCACCTCCAGATGCAGGGTATCTGACAATCTCTACTATGGTATGTAATAATTACACATGGGAAACATCTTTCACACACATTCTGAATACATAAAAACTGGGAAAGAATTTCTTTTCAAAATCCTTGTTACTGAAACTGAAAGACCCGCTGAGGGAGTGGACCCTCACACCCCGACTCAGGAAAGGTGTCCCCCCAAATCACTCATGAGAAGTGGTCTTGATGAAAAAGCATGAGGTCTTTTATATTCCAGTGCACTGGGGTCCACAGCCATACTCCATGTGGGGTAGAGGAGTAGGAATCCTGGGTACAGGGTTCATACAGCTTTTATAGGGTTACAACAAAGCCCGCGCATCACAAACCAATCATCTCATAGCATCCATTGCAGACCAATCAATTTGAACTATCCAAGCCTGCAGTTAGCCCTGGAAATCTGCTTTCACTAGGGCTTCTGGGTAGTGTGACGAGGTCCATTTCCTGTTCTCATTCACTCACATATGCTGTTGGTAAACCACCTTGTTGTAAACAGTCAAGAATGACATTTTGCCTTCACACTGCTACGGGGCAGAGTCTAGGAAATATTAGGCTAAGTTTTTCCATCCTTACAAAGCAACAATGAGAGCAAAACCAGCCTCTTTTTGTGGATGATTCTCATAAAATTTGTTTCTATTTTAATTTTTTTAAAATTTGTTTTCATTTCACATACCAATCCCTCCTTCCCAGTCTTCTTCTCCAACCACTCGCCCTTCCCTTCAACTTTGAGTAGTCAGAGAGGGTAAGGTCCTCATTCTGGAGTCAACAAAGTCTGTCATACAAAGCTTTGGAAGGACCAAGCCTCTCTATTTTTTATCTTGACTGAGAAAGATATCCCACTATGGGGTGTGGGCTCCAAAAACACTGTACAAGCAACTGGGATGGGTCCTGGTTTCACTGCCAGGGGCCCTCTAACAGATCTAGTCACCTAAGTGTCAACCACATTCAAAGGTCCAGTTTATTGCCTTGAAGGTGCCCCAGCTGTCAGTCCATACTTCCCACTAGTTATAGTAGATATGGTGTGGCTTTGTTGGAAAGGGCTTTACCCTGTTAGAGGAAGCACATCACTGTAGGGTCAGGCATTTATGTTTCTTATTCTCAGAATGATGCACAGTGTGTCAGACAATGCCCTGTTGCCTCTGAGTCATGCTGTAAGGACTCTAACCTCGAGGACTGCAGCAGCCTCCATGCTGACATGTCCCCTGTCATAAGAGAACCTCTAAAATTTTAAGTGTGACACTTCAATTAAATATTTTCCTTATAAGTGTTGCCCTGACCCTGCTGTGTCTTTACACAGCAATGAAAACCTAACAAACACAGAAGTTGGTTCTAGGACCTGGTTTATTTCTATGATAGACTCTCCCTATCGTACAATTTATTTCTGATGTGTTCTCAGTAGTGTTGTTCTGGTAGCTTGCCTCTCCCTTTATGTCTGTTTATTGCGATTTCTTTCTCGGGGTATATGCTACTTAAACGGCCAAAGAAATGGTGCATGGGGTCCTCTTATTCAGTTTACTTCTAAAGTGCCTAGGTTAATGCATTATAATGTACATGTATAAAATAAGTGAGAGAAGCACCAAGGATTATATGACTATATTGTCAAAGAAGTTTACATTTACAATGTGAGTCTTATACTTCATTGTCACACATGTACGTGTTATTTTAGGATGCAGTGACCTATGACGATGTGCACATCCACTTCAATGAGGAAGAGTGGGCTTTGCTAAATCCTTCTCAGAAGTGTCTCTACACAAATGTGATGCTAGTCACCTACAGGAACCTCACTGCTACAGGTAAGACTGAATTTTCCTTCATATTTTAAAATAAGGGACCAAATATTTCTTGATTGTTGATACTGTTCTGTAATTTTGATTAAGAAAAAGGAAAATTGGGTGAGTGAGGCATGGTTCTAAGGTTCATTGAAGTTATTACTTAAATTTTGTACAATTTGCAAAAATACATCATATATTTTCTATTATTTCAGGCTACATTTGGGATAACCATAATCCGAAGGATCATTGTCAAACTGATAGAAGACAGAGAAGGTAAATTTTCATGTGCAAATTTATGCAAATTTGACTCTGAAGATATTTTAATGTATCCTGGAAATTTTATTGAAGAGTCACACTTAAAAAATTAAAAAGATTAAGAAGAGCAACAGTGAAAATAAGTGTAGCTTAAAGTACAGTGATGATTGTCATTTTCTCACAAACCCCTGTGCCTCAGTGAAAGGTAGCTTTTCTGTGTTTGCAAGGCATTGGTGTAAAATGAAAGGGAAACTATGTCTGAACAGATACCACCCTTTGAATTATAGCACCCAGATATCTATTCTGTAGATATGCCAATGTGTTTATTTTCATACTATTCAGATATTTTAAATATTTTAAACAGTGTACATGTTGCATAGGTGATAAGTATATGTCCAAGACCTTCTAACAAAAAAGTCTATAGTTAAGAAGGCATTACTTATCTATTTGTGACTTTGCTATGGATATTGGAAGGGTCATTTTATGAGTGTCAAGAAGGTTGTTATGTAGAAACCTTAAAGTTGACTTAAAGAAAGTCAAAGGGGGAATGCTATATGGAAGCCTTTTATTTGTTTTCATAAGCATATCATATGTAGAGTCAAGTAGTTGTGGCCCATACCTTTAATTCCAGCATTCATGATCAAGAGCAAGGTGGATCCTTTAAGTTTGTGATCACTCCGGTCTACAAAGTGAGTTCCACAATAGCCGGGTTTACACAGAGATATTCTGTATTAGAAAATGTAGGGAAAAAAAAAGAATTTAGGTTACTCTAAATACAAGCCATGTGAATTTAGAATGTGGAAAGAAGCAATGTACCTCTCTCTCTTATGACAGTGAGAAGAAATGAAAGGTATTTAGTAGTCCCCACTTTGAGGATATTTGTTGAGTGTGAAACAACTTTAAAATTTATCAGTATTCCTAAGTCATCTTACACTGTAGTAAATCCATATGACCATTGGAATGTTTGAATGCTTCCATTTGTACTGGCACATTTAGCCAATGTAGTATGATTTATATGAAGGACAAACTGATAAATGGAATAAATATGGCAAAGCTCTGAATTCTTTCAGTTTTTTTAATTATGTTGGAGATTTTATGTAAATAGATGCCATAATTGAAGGCCATGAAAGAAAGGCTCTTACTCTGAATCACAGGTATCTTCAATGAAAACAAAACAATACCACATGAGAGAAGCATTATGAATGTAAAACTCAAGATCTGATTCTTGTTTACAATTAGGCCAAATTATAAATTTATTTAAGACATGTATAACTTTCTTTAGTATCATGCATGTGGTAAAGTTTTACATTTGCTAATTATCTTTGCAGAAATGAAAGAAGCCATAAGAGAGCGAATCCTGTGAATATACACAATGAATGTGTGAAAAACTTTGTGGGTTACAGGTATCTTCAATGGCTTGAAAAAAATTCATACTGGAGAGAAACCATATAGAAGTCTACAGTATGGGGAAGTCTTTGCATGTCACCATTTTCTTCTCAGTGAAAGAGCACACATGATAAAAAACACCTATGAATGTAGTCAATGTGGTAAAATGTTTGTAAGACATACTATGCTTAAAAGACATATTAGAACACATACTGGAGGGAAAACACAAGGCTATAATCAATGTGGTAAATGTTTTTCACAATACAGTCATGGGGTATGTTATAAAAGAACACATATTGGAGAGAAACCCTATGTCTGTAACCAATATGGTAGGGCATTTTCACAAGTCAGTAAGCTACAATCTCATCATAGAACACATACTGGAGAGAAACTCTATGAATGTAATCAATGTTGTAAAGCATTTGCAAGTAATGGTCATCTTAAAAGACATATAAGAACACATACCGGAGAAAAACCCTATGTATGTAATCAATGTGGTAGGGCATTTTCACATGATGGCACTCTCCACTCTCATCATAAAACACATACTGGAGAGAAACCCTATGGATGTAATCAATGTTGTAAAGCATTTGCAAGTAATGGTCATCTTAAAAGACATTTAAGAACACATACTGGAGAGAAACCCTATATATGTAATCAATGTGGTAGAATGTTTTCATGTGCCAGTAATCTCCAGTCTCATCATAGAACACATACTGGAGAGAAACCTTATGGATGTATTCAATGTGGTAAAGCTTTTTCACAACACAGCCATCTGGTACGTCTTAAACGAACAAATACTGGAGAGATACCCTAAGAATGTAGTCAATGTAGTAAAGCTTTCACAACATATGATAGGCTTAAAAGTCATACAAGAACACATACTGGAGAGAAACCTTATGGATGCCATGAATATGATACAGCCTTTGCACATCCCAGCATTCTCTTAAGTCATAAAAGAATGTATACTTGAAAGATACTGAATGTATCCCATGTGGTAAAGCCTCTCTGTGTATCATTAGTCTTTATAATCACAAAAAAAATCATAGTGCATAGAACCTCTATAACGTAACCATTGTAGTAATGCTGTGTACTTTGCTTATCCCAATAATTTTTGTGAGCCTAGGAAAACCCTTATAGAAAGGAATCTTCCTAGAAAGGATGTGGTATGATCTTCATTCAACACACATCGAGTTACATAGTTTGCTGGAGAGAAAAATATCTGACAATAGTGAACAATCAGTTCAATCACTACAATGTCTCTGTTTTGTTCTCACTTGCAAACTCATGTGGAAAAAAGTCCTGGAAATTTACTGGTAAGGGAACCATGTTTCATGGTAACCCTTGTCTTTATTTACATAAAAACCTCATTCAGATGGATTGTTATCTCTAAGCCCAATCCTTCATGCTTACTTTCTTTTACATGAAGCAATTCATGTTGCAGGAAAACTTTGAAGACTTTAGAACCCTCAACACAATGGTTACAGGATTGAGTACTCATTTAGAGAAAATATTCAAATATGGAAATCTGTTTAGAGATTTGATTTAATTTTAATTATAGGATTTCAGTGTGTGAGTTTGTGATTGTTCATGGTTTCTCACAAGAAGATTACACTCTTGAGTATTCCTGTAGGAGGAACTACAGTATGTTCTCAGAAAACTGACATAGGCCATGGCAATGAACTTGCCATAAATTTGTTCATCCACATTTCTAAACATGTACATATTTTAAATCCTGTTTTGTCATCTTGAAAACAGGTAATAGAGAAGAATTCATGGAAGAGGAAACCCACATCATGTAAACAATTTTGTGAACATGTTAGACATCATACTTGACTTTAATCTTAATAAATAAAATTTATTCATGTGGATTTGGTCCATTAGTAAGTTCACTAGACCCAAGAAAAATGATAAATGAGTTATTATTGGGGAACAACTTACACAGAGATAATAAATAACTACAGAGGTGTTCCAGCTTAGAAGGGTGCATTCCCTGCCATTCTAATTTGATCTGCAACATGGGAGAGAGACGTGAGAGACAGAAAGATTGAAAGGGAGTGAGAAATAGATCGAGGGGGAGTGAGAGAGTTACAGACAGATTGTGAAGGAGAGAGGTCCACCCCAGGGTTCTCCATCTTCTGTTCATATACACAGAACCAAAGGCACTACATAAGAAATAACTTCATGAGATGATCTGAGCAGAAAGCCTGGATTCACAAGAACACCCCCCCCTCTAAATGACCGGTCCACTAGAGGTTCTGATTGGTTCTTATAGCCTAAAGTGACAGGACCAGGCAAGCAGAAGATACACAGCTGCTTGAGAGTGGGATGTATAACAGGGCAACCAAATAATCCCACCATTTGTATACACATAGAAGCCCACAGGGCTTCCACCTAAATTACCCTGAGACCCTGAGTGTGGGGTCATTGGTCTGTGCCCGGCTTCTTTTTGCTGGCAAGGGACAATGTGGGGTGGAGTTGTCAGGTGTTGGTGGACTCAGCAGGAGATGTGTTTTGAGAAGTTTTCTCTTAGCTGCAAGTCTGGAGACCTTAGGCATCTGTTCCTTGAGTAGGGAGATAAGGAGGGTTGAGTGAAGTTTCAGCCATAACAGTGAGTTGCAGGTAGCACCATTCGGATCCCCACCCTCAGCGTACCTAATTCAAACCCTCATCTGAACTCACCTCAGTTCAGACTCTGCCCTTAAAAAGCTGCCATTAGAGGCTCAACCGGGATGTGGAGCAGATGCAAAGGCATCCACTTTTAGATCCACCACCTGATCCCTTGTTTTCTATTCTCCAGGGAAACCCAGGACAGTTATGCTCTGATTAAGTATGGATTCATTATTTCAGTATTATTGAAGCATTGCATCAGAAACTCTGGGTTTCAGTTTTCCTTTCCACTCACCAGGATTTTTAAGTTCACAGGGGTCTTTGCTCTTATGCTCCTGCCCACATGACAGAACCAATACAGGATTCTTGTTGCTCCCTGGATTCTTTGACCACACATTTCACTCCAATCAAATAGTCCAGCCCTCCAGATATGAGAGAGTGTTTCCATTGTGTTGTACTTTCCAATTGATTTTCTCACTTCTTTCAATTAGTCACTCAATCTCTCCTGCTCTAAAAAAGCTTACACCTTTGGAGGTGCCTACCTGCCTCCAATTCCTTTCCACCACTACTCTCTGGAATATACTCCCAGACACTTCTATGAAGCTCTTTGTCTCTGTCCTCCTTAATGTAGGAATGAGCTGCTGAATCAGATGATTGGTTTCAGCTTGCATCTCTCTCACTGTTAGCACAAGGAGACCCAGAAGATGGAATGAACTCATGACACAGCAGTTGCTGCTGGCAGTTTAGGAATTAAGTTCATACCTACTTTGCAGCCACTCTGGTGTTTGACTTGGTTTCATTACTTATTGGAAAAATCAATGGCTAGGATTGTTTACTAGATGCAAAATCTTGTTAGCCTCTAATCAACCTGTAAGACTCAGGCATTATGGTAACCTGACTCTGTTACATGGGAGAGTGCACTGAAGAATTTTCTCTGCTCAGCCCAGAGTTCCATGAATACTAGTGTGCCCACAGGACCTAAGATCCCTATAAAGACAGATTTTGCCCACTTACACTCCCTCCCTCTTCTCTCTTTCAGGCTCTTTGTTCTCTTGCTGCTATTTCTGCTCTCTGCCCTCTCATCTCTTTGTGCTCCTGTCTCCCCATTCTCTCCTGTCACCTGTCTATGTGTCTGTTTCTCTTTATCTCTTTTTTTGTTTGATTCCATTTTTTCCCCTTACTAATAAAACTTCTCACTCAAGTTCTGGCTGCCTGGCATGTTTGTACCCCACCTTAGTTACCCTCTCCTTCCATGGAATCTGCAGTGGTCCTCCATGCAGGACCACCATTAAGTTTATCTTAATATTGAAGCAAGAGGTCATTGTCATGAGATATTCACCCTATTGGTACCCAAAGATAACTGAGTAGACATCACTGAATTTACATAGTGGTGGTTCAGCTATAATGTGGGGCAACATATCTCTCCATTATATCTGTCTATTTTAAAAGTCAATTGTTAGTAGAGGGAGGATGTGGGGATTCAACTCTTTGCCTGAATTTTAAATTTTCTTTTACTACTTGTGTTGATGCCATGGCTGGGCATATAGTAGCCAACTTAACTGTCTCATTCCCTGTTGTAGCTGGGATTGCTGGATCATGATTAGCGGTACTCCACTACCCAGTTGTAAGGTGAACTTGTAGAACATTTTGATACTATTCATACGCATGTCATTGTTAGTGTTTCATTTTTTCTTCAACCTTTTAAAGGATTTTCCTCTATGTGAATGTATATGTTTCTTAAATATGCCTTTCTTGTTTAAAAATGCCCTTGTAGCTTTACTTTTTCAGTCAGAAAATACTCACCAATTTGAAATATTTTTATTTTTTCAAAGTATGTAGGTTACTGTTTGCTAAATTCTAGTGACTAACTATCGGTATCAAAAATGATACGGTTATGATTTGTTTGTTTGTTTTTTTTTTTGCAATATTTGTGCCTCTCTGTGGATGTTTTCCTTCTATATGCAAGATTTCTTATAATGATCACTCATCTTGCGCTCTCTATTTGTAAAAGAGAACCTTGCAGGACTGATAATCCTGCCTCTACCTCCTAAGTGTTGGGTGGGAGGGGGTAAATGTGTTTCACTTAGCCTCTTACCCTCATTATGTTTTCTAATTTGTATTTGAAAGAGTCTTTCTATTTTGCATAGCCCAGGTTCAAAATCTGGCTGTCTCACCAGCCTAGATTCACAGGCAGTTTGAACTTGTGAAAAATATGCTGGCTGACCAAGGTTATGTACAAGGAAGAAAACTGGGTGAATAACTCCAAGGTGAACCTCAGACTGTTTTATGTAAAAATTTTATTATTAAAAGAGCTGGAAATAACTCTAGGCTGGAAAATTTTCCCCAGGGTCTATAGCTGTGCAGCCTGTTCCCATTCTTAGTATCTGGAAATCTGATAACCCAGTATGGATTGTCCCTTATGTGCAGAGTTCTTACCTGTTCCTCATCTTGGAGTTAACCCCAGTGGTGTCAGGCCTAATGATATCTGGCAGATGGATGTTACTCATGTTCCTTCCTTTGGCCAACTACAATTTGTACATGTATATGTGGATATCCATTCTCAACCCATATTTGCCTCTACTCATACTGGAGAAAGGCTTAAGGATGTTAAGAGCCATTGCTTACATCCATTGCTTATATGGAAATGCCCAGACAATTAAAAACTGATAATGGACCAGCTTATACTCGTCATGGTTTTAACCCTTTTTTTGAAAAAAAAAAAATTTAATCACACATAAGACAGGCATCCCTCAGGGTCAGGCCATGGTAGAGCGTATGCATCGCTCAATTAAAGCCTGTCTTCATAAAACAAAAAAAAAAAGGGGGGGGTTTACAGGGTATCCTCATAATAACATTTCTTTGGTCCTTTATATTTTAATTTTTTTAACTATTCATGGTGCTGCTCGATCTGCAGTCGACTGGCATTGGCACCCTCGGTCATCTGACTATGGCTCAGTTATCTGGAAGAATGTAACTAAAGGAAAATGGAGTGGCCCCCAACTCAGTTCTAGTATGGGCCCGAGAGTCATTTTGTGTCTTTTAACAAGACAAAGATAACTCTGTTTGGGTGCCTGAGTGGCTGATTCGCCATGTGAGGAGGGAAGGTGATTGTAACAGCCAGAAAGAATGTCCGATGGGTCTTCAAGAATCTACCCATCCTGATGCCTGCATGTCTGAGTAGCTATATGTGGCCTTGCATCCTAACCACTAATTATAGTTTGAATCAAGAGTCTATAAATTTACACATTTATCCAAAGGACAAGAATTTCACCTTCATCTCAGGCACTGTATTCTGGTTCCATTCTTATTGTTGTAAACAATGCTAATAATTTTGGAGAAAGTTTCAATTGTTCTCAGCAGATCTGCCGACTGTAACAGCTGTCTTGGGGACGTACCCAGGTGTGCAGCAGAGAGGAAATGAGATTCTGGGAACATGGCTTCCAGTGCTGCCTTCAACCCTGAAGCTACAGTTTCTACCATAGCCCTCTGCCAATCGGTAAATACTGCAAGCACAGTGGATCAACTATCAGGTGATTTGGCTTAAGCCTTAGCTACCCAAAGCACACTATATTATCTAGTACAAATTGGCATTTTTAAACTAAATTTACAAACTAATCTCCTGTAGGAACACTTGAATTTTTGTGAGAAACTCATAAGGCTTCTTCTTCTTTCTTTCACACATATCTGTGTTAATTCATCATTTTTCTCCAGAAATCCTGGAGTGATGAGTTTTTCAGTTATACACATGCTTTAGCCATGAAGATCATTAACATCTATGAAACATGAATTCCACTTGCCAATGCAGAAGGCCTTTTAGAAGGACTTCAACTTGTGAGCAGATCATTGGGGGTTTGTAGCCCTTGCATTTGGTCTACTTTGCCACAGCACTAAACAGGCCCAGGCCAACTTTCTAACAAGACAGAATCTGCCTTTGGCTCGAGGTAAAATGCCTCTGCCCACATGAGGCTAACAAACTATTCACCAGGGACAGTAAGGGTAGAGGGGGCAAATATCCAACCTAAGAAAGGAAGGTTATGGGCCTGGGTGACCTCTCCAATGACGGGTAAGTAATTATGCTGATGTCTTCTTCCAAATAAGGCAGGTATTAGTTTATATTAAAAGAAAGGGAAAACTGTAAGACCCAAAGAAACTTGAGCAAGCCTGAAGCTGTTGGAGGGAACTCATTGCACCATGGCTGTTGTTGGTACTCTTCCCATTTTGATAACAAACCTCGAGACAACACACTCCTAGAGAGCTAACAAAATGCTATTACCATTCACTAAAATAAATACATAACTAAATAATGAAATCACCACAAGGGGCAATTACCACCAAAAAGGTGGATCCAGTCTCCACTCATCCTGGATTAGAAAAAGGCAGATTTGAATATCGTCTGTCACACCTGAGTCATACACGGTGGCACCAAACAAGGGTTCACAGAGTATATGTGGAAATGATTTAATAATTACATATTTAAAGGTGTAAGTTGTTGAACTTTTTTGTCTCATGAATTCCTGGCAGGCATGCTGGACATGATAAAGTATGCTGTCTTCATTGATTTTTAAAATTCCATAAGTTAATAAAGAGATAATTGTACTGTCTTGCCTAATGAACTCTGTTGGCCTGACATCATCACCAGCTCCTGAATCTCTGTTGTGGTGCGGGAGGACCTGAGATGATGGGCCCACACCTGGCACAGCAGTATCCCTAGTACTCTGGGTCATTCATAGGTCATCCAGAAACTGCTGTGTCCATGTCTACAACCTTCCTATCCTTGTCCCTGATAGCAATTTAACCCTAAACAGAATCAATGATGTCATTGTCCATCGATTAAGTGATTTAAATAATTAAATAAGTCAGTAATAGATAACTGTCACCATAAAGATGTGATGTAGCCTTTAACTGGAAGGAAAGACTGGCCAGACTCCAGTCATGAGAGATGTCATCTTCATCAATTCAAACAATCAGTCATAAAATATGATGATATTGCATTATAACTCCCGAAGAGGGAGCTTTACAGGACTCTTCATGGAATAGAGGATTATTGGTTTACATAAATATACTAATCTTTACATTATCTTGGGTATTAACAGGATTTGTCAATTTAAATACATTAATTTTGTAATTAGATGATCTGCCACACTTGACCCCGCTAGGTGGCAACAATCTCCAGGTGTCATGGATGATATAATCATTGTTTTATATAACTAAACCATCAAACAATGAGTTGATGTAACATCATTAACGTCCCTAAAGTAGCTCCAAACCAGACTCGGGAACAACTCTGCCTCAAAAGAGATGGACTGCAATCCAATCATCCCTAAGTCTACTCTAACAAGTGGATTATCACCTTCCTAAAGGAAGTTGACAATGGAAAAGTCACATTTTTATGAATAACTGTGAGTCTTATTATCATTTAAACCATTATATTACTTCTTAGGAGAGAGAGACCATTGATAAACAGATATTTTTGAACTGTTTCTCCACGGACTGTGTTCTCTTATATTAGGTAATCTTGAATTGGGTAACCAGTAAAAGCTGTCAGCAAACTTCCAGTGATATGGCAATGACTTACTGAGGCAAATCACATGCTGTCATTAAAATTTTAGGGGATAGTGTTGTTGGGAGATTGTAGTGTGCCATGATAACACTTTATCAAAGCTGCTCTCTGGTCCTTGGCCTATGATACCAGGATATAGAATGCAAGCAGGGTTTTCAGGCAATATTTATGATCCAACATTCTGTCATATTCTAGAGCACCTTCTACATGCTAAAATTACCATACCCACCCATCGACTAACCTTAGCCTCACTGATTTTCTCACAAAAACAAAAACAAAGCAGGGCCCTGTTTTTGTTTTTTGTTTGTTTGTTTTTTGTTTTTTTGAATTACACAATATTTACGAGTCTTTTAAGCTACAACATGGCTGTAGTAATATAAGCATGAAAACGAAACAATCATTATGCCATTCATGTACATTGATGAGGATTTCCACCTATTTTTTATACTTCAATTTTCTCAATTCCAGAATGGAAAAAAATACAACAGGTTGCAAGGAAGTATGGCCAGGACTCCAGTCATGAAGAATGTCATCATCATCAATTGAGTCTATGAATCATAAAATGTGATGATATTGCACATTAATGCCACAAGAGGGAGCTTTACAGGACTCTTCATGGAATGGAGGATTTTTGGTTTACATACTTACACACATATTTACATGATCTTGGGTATTATCACTAATTGTCAATTTAAATATGTTAATTATGTAATTAGATGATCTGTGGCACCAGATTCCAGGTGTCATGGATGATATAATAATATAATTATTAAATAATCAAATAATGAGTTCATGCAACATCATCCACTTCCCTCAGGTGTCTCCAAACCAGATTTGTGAACAATGCTGTCATGATTATTTAAATATTTTGACTACATAATTGCTATTTAGATTGTCTATAATAATTGCCTCCCACATCACGTCACCACAATCCACTGATCATGGATTATCTACTGTCCCATTTTAATAATCAAATAACAACATAATCAGAGGATGAAATGGTCTGCCATACTCGACACAATTGACTCTCAGTTGACTCCCACATGATTATGTGAAACTCCCAGGTTCATCGCTTATTTAATCGCAGAGTTGATTAGTAAAATGTTTAAATGCTGAAATGTCATTGAGTATGCAAGGTTTTTAGAAGATATCACATATTTAATGTTGGACGGCTGCCTCAAAAGAGATGGAATGCGATCCAATAATCCCTAAGTCTACTCTAACAAATGGATTATCACCTTCCTGAAGGAATTTAACAATGGAATAAACACCTTTTGATAAATAATTGTGAGTCTTATTATCTTGTGTTCCATAGTATTCCTTCTTAGGAGAGAAATCATCCATAAACAGAAGCCTTTAACTGTTCCTCCACAAACTATGTTCTCCGATAATTATGTAATCTTGAATTTGGTAACCAGTAAGACCTCTAGGCAAACTTCCAGATATTTGGCTGTGATTTGGTCCGGCGAATCAAATGTTGTCCATGAAAAGTTTTCAGAGATAGTTATCTTGGGAGACTGTAATGTCCCATGATAACACTTTCTCGAAGCTGCTCTCTGGTCCTTGGCCCATGACACCACGATACTGTATGCAGGCAGGGTTTCCAGGCCACATTCATTAGCCAACATTCTGTCACATCCTAGTGCTGCTCCCTCATGCTAAAAGTAGCATACCCACTGATCAACTAACATTACAGCCTCACTGATTTTCTCACAAAAACAAAGCAGGGCTCTTTCATTTGAGTTCTACATATTTACCAGTTTCTCAAGCAACGACATGCCTATGGTGACATAATTATGAAAACAAAAGCATCATTATGCCATTCAAGTACATTTTAAAACTGTTTTCTTTGATTCAGTTTCCTAATTTCTAAAATGGAAACAATAAAACAAATTGCCTCTACCATAACCCTCTTCTCTTTATTGAAAATGAAATAAACTCCACTTCATTTTCTTACCTTTAGCGGAGCTTGATCTCTTGGTTTCTCAGAGTTGTTTATATTTGCCTTTTGCAGATGACTAAGGATTTTGAGCACTGTCTAATGTGCCTTTTGGTCATTTTTGATTCCTCAATTGGTATTTCTCTATTAAGTCCTGTACCCTGCTTTCTAATATGGTTATTTAGAGTGATATATTGTTGGTGGTGTGTCATGTTATCAGCCCAACAATGTTCATTAGATGTGATTCCCTGATCAGGCGATTATTCAGTTATTCCATTGTTTAAAATCGGTGGTGACTGTGTCCTTCATTTGTCAGTTCGGTTGCAGGCTCTCAGAAAATGACGATACGAAGCAATATAGATTTTTTTTTACTTCGTGTAATCATTCGATTATAAAAAAAAAATTCTACGATTACATAATCAGTAATCACAGGATAACGCAGTGTCCCTCCTTCTCCGGGCACTTCTTCTGGTACCGATCTCCTGCTGTGTCATTCTGACAGAAGCCAAATTAGGGATGACACCATCATTACTTACACAAACAAATGAGTTAATAATTGGATAGTCCTGCTTACTTAACTTTCATAACATGGAACCAAACTCCAGTGATTGTCAAGGAAGTATAACTTATATAATTAAATAATGCGACACGATTAACTCCCAGGGAGGAATGGCCAGACTCCAGTCATGAATAACAATATCTTCATCGATTTAAATAATTAATATATAATGAAAAATGATTGAATAATGACATGGTGGTGCATAATTAAATCCCACATGGAGTAGTCAGACTGATCTCTTCCTGGAATAATGATGTTTTTAAAAAATTAAGTTGATAATTAATTACCTGACGTTTTAAATTAACACTGACGAGGTGGCACCAAAGTCTTAAAACTATCCCTGATGTAATGATATATTTACAGAGCTAAATGATGAAGTAATGAGATGATGTTACATCATCAACTCACAAAATCTGACTCCAAAAATATCTTAGGGTCCATAAAATTACCTGTAATTTAAATACATTAATTAAATGATGAATTATTATTTTTTTATTTCCTAGTTTAACAGGTAAATAAGTAAGTGTACTATTAGATGATGTGATGTTCTGGCACGAAGGACTCCCCTAAGGAAGCTCAAAACTGCAGTGAACACTGAATACATAATGACGGATTTTCATAATTCAATGAATAAACATTAAACAAGTGGATGGTGTTTTATATGTGAAGCCTACAAGATTGCTCAATCCTGAAGTGTCATTGAGTTCTTAATCAGAGATTTGTACAAAAAAAATGATAGAATAAAGAGATAATTTCTCATAATTCACCTCTAGAGAGATAGCAAAACGATATCATCATTGATTTAAATAAATAAATAAATAATGAAATCACAAGAGACAATTAACACCCTCAAGTTAGATCCAGACTCCACTGTTCCTGGAGTAGAAAAAGACAGATTTTAAAAATGAAATAATCTGTTAGATTGTCTGTCACACTTGAGTCACACCAGGTGGCACCAATCTTCAAGGTTCACAGATTATATGATGAAACAATTTAATAATTACATCTTTAAATACATAAGTTGTTGAACTTTTTTGTATCATCAAATCCTGGGCTTACTTTCCAGATATGAAAATTTATGCTGCCATCACGGTTTTTTAAAATTCCATTAGTTAATCGTCAGATAATCAAACTGTCTTGCCTGAAGAATACTGTTGGCATGATATCTTCACCAGTGCCTGAATTTCTGTTTTAGTGGGGCAAGACCTGAGATAATGGGCCCATTCCTGCCAAAGAAGTAGTAGCCAAAATATTGATATCAGCTGAAAAGTTGGCTGCAGCAGGGGCATCACCAGCATTGCAGAGAGAGAGATGGTCTTCCGTGTTGTAGGTTGTCATCTTTTTGCCAGTCTCGGGAATGGTGCTGACCTCCTTGTGCCACTACTTTTCATCGTAGATCACAAACGATGTGAAGATGTGGAGTAAGAGCAGCTAGTCAAAACCCAGACCATCATACTGGCCATGGTAAGGTCCTTGTACTTCTCGGAGGGCACCATGCAATATTCTGGACTAAATCATCTAGCATCCCTAGTACTCTGGGAGATGCATAGATCGTTCAGAAAATGTTCTGCTCATGTCTACAACTTTCCTATCCTTGTCCGTGACAGATATTTGCACCCTAATCGTAGTCGGTGATGGCATTGTCTGTCGCTTAAATAATATAAAGAATAAAATATGTCAGTAATACCTAACTGTCACAATAAAGAGGAGATGTAGGATTTAGCTGTCAGGGAAGCATGGCTAGATTCCAGTCATGAAGAATGTCATCCTCATCAATTGATGCAATGTATCTTATAATGAGGACATCCTTGTGCCACTACTTCTTCTGTTCGTAGATCACAACCGATGTGAATATGAGGAGGAAGAGCAGGGAGTCAACACCCAGACCACCAAGCTGGGCTTGGTGAAGATTTTGTACTTTTCGTGGGGCACCGTGCAATCTTCTGGACCCAATCATCCAGCATCCCTAGTACACTGGGAAATGCATAGATCATTCAGAAAATGCTCTGCCTATGTCTAAATCTTTCCTAACCTGTCCCTGAGAGATATTTGCACCCTAATCGTAGTCAGTGATGGCACTGTCTGTCGTTCAATTAATTTAAAGAAGTACATAAGTCAGTAATAGATAACTGTCACAATAAAGAGGTGATGTAGCATTTAACTGGCAGAGAATCTTGGCCACACTCCAGTCGTGAGTGATTTCATCATCATCAATTGAAAAAATGAATCATAAAATGTGATTATATTGCAAATTAATGCCACAAGAGGGAGCTTTACAGGTCTATTCATAGAATGGAGGATTTTTGGTTTACATAACTTTAAAAATATTTACATTAACTTGGGTTTTAACACGAATTGTCAATTTAAATACTTTAATTATGTAATTAGATTATCTGTGGCACCAAATTCCAGGTGTCATGGATGATATAATCATTGTTTTATATAATTAAATAATCAAATAATGAGTTCATGTAACATCATCCACTTCCCTAATGTGGCTCCAAACCAGACTCATGAACGATGCTATCATGATTAATTTAAATATTTTAACTACATAATTTATATTTAGATGGTCTATAATAATTGCCTCCCACATCTTGGAACCACAATCCACTGATCATGGATTATCTAATGTCCTATTTTAATAATCAAATAACAACATAATCAGACAATCAAATGGTCTGCCATACTAGACACCGTTGACTCTCACTTCACTCCAACATGATTGTAGGAAACTCACATGTTCATCCCTTATTTAATCACAGAGTTGAGTAGAAAATGTTTAAATGCTGAACTGTCATTGTGTATGCATGGTTTTTAGAAGATATCACATATTTAATGTTGGACGGCTGTCTCAAGAGAGATGGACTGAAATCAAATATTCCCTAAATCTACTCTAACAAATGGATTATCACCTTCCTGATGGAAGTTAACAATGGAAAACTCATCTTTTCATGAATGATTGTGAGTATTGTTATCCTATGTTCCGTAGTTTTTCTTGTTAGGAGAGAGAGCATCCATAAACAGAAGCCTTTGAACTGTTTCTCCACATATTATGTTCTCCGATCATTAGGTAATCTCATATTTGGTAACCAGTAAAAGCTGGAGGTAAAATTCCAGAGATTTGGCTATGCCTTGATTAGGTGAATCAAATGCTGTCATGTACATTGATGAGTATTTTAAAACTGATTTCTATGCTTCAATTTTCTAATTTCTAGAATGGAAAAAATACAACGAATGGCTCTACCATAATCTTTATCTCTGGAATACTACTCTGTTGGGGGGACAAAATGGAATCTTGAAATTCTCAGGCAACTGGATGGAACTTGAAGAAACCATCCTGAAAGAAGTAACACAGGCACAAAAAGAAGGTCATGCTATGTACTTGCTCCCATATGGATTTTAGACATAGAGCAAAGGATCACCAGCTTATAATTAACAACACCAGAGAAACTGATACACAAGGAAGATCTAAGATATTTATATAAGGTCCCTCAATGAAGGTGGAAACAAAAAATTCTCCAGAGCACAAGGGGATTGGGGAGCCGTTAGTGTGGTGGGGACTAGGAGAAATAGAAGGGGAGGAGGGGAAACCACGTGGGATTAGGAAGACTGAGTCAACAGAGGAATAGAAGAGAGAAAAGAGAGAGAAAGAGAAAGAGAGAGACCATAAAAGGGGAGCCATTATAGGATTGAAGAGAAAACTGAACCTAAAGAAATGTCCAAATACCTACGAGAATGACCCCAGTTAAAAATTTGTAGCAAAGGCTACCATAAATGCCCTTCCCTGATAATGAGATCAACAACTAATTTATCCAACACCATGGAGCCCTCATCTAGTACCTGATGGAAGCATAAGCAAACACCCACAACTAAACACTGAGCCGACTCGAATCAAGATGCAGGCAGGGAGGACAAGGCCAGGCTGCAGAAACACATAGGGACCGTTTACCGTAACTGTCTATGTGGGAATCTATGGAGATTCCCACATGGGCGTCATCAGTCTACTTGCTATTATCTTTTTCATACTTTGATGGGTTAAACCCTGTGGGGATATCCACCTCTAGACTGGATTCCTGTTTAATACTATAAATTCATTTGTGTTTTTCCATACTTTAACTTTACTTATCTTTAAGAAAATGTCTTTTGAAGGGCATGTGTGTGGTATGTGTGTATGTATATGGAGGTAACAGCAAGCGCTTCCAGAAACCAGAAATGAATGTCAGATATCCGGAAAGAGGTCCACGTGTTTCTGCCCGCTAAGATCAAACACTGGTCCCCAGAGAAGTTATGAAGCAACCTCATTCGCTGAGTCATCCATCATTCCAAGAGTTTATCTCAGACTTTATGATGAGATTACATGAAGCTGAGGTATAAAAATCCCAAGAGTGTGGCATGTTAGGTTAGCATCTGCCTGAAAGTTCTAAGACGCAGAAGGTGTAGAGACAAAGAGACACAAGAGTATGCAAACACAGTGAGCGCAGTGCACAAGTCTGGGATTGTCAAGGGAAAACCTTAGTAAATTAAAAGTGTGCAACACACTCTCTCATGCAAAAGCATTTTTTATTGAGCTTATTGGAAACTGTAACGTTAAGGATGGTGGGCGAGGCAAGTACTATCCAGCTTAAATGCCTCTCATAACCACAGAAAGACAGATCTCAGTTGAAAAGGGAGAGGACCGTGCTCTCAACAACAGTTCATTCTACAGTCAATGTTACTCTTCAAAAAGGAAATATATGTGCACATATTACAAATCTTTATGTAAGTCAGGCAAGGAAAAGGTGGAGGCAGAGACATGGAACACATTTCATCCAGTCCATGGTGCTCTTTGTACTATGCTCTGTCTTTATCCCCTCCCCTGTGTATCTGAACTCTCACACACTGACTGTGGTGGGGTCAGTCCACAGTGTTCTCAAATCCCTTTTCCTATCTGAGATTGGGTCTTCACCGTTGGCCCTGAGCAGATGAGCAGGCCCTGATTGTCCATGTCAAAGCTTCTCTCTCTCTCTCCTCTGATTCCTTGGTATGACATTGTCTCCAAGTATATCCAAAACACCGTGAATAGACAAGCTCTGTGTCTCTCTAAAGAGTCACTGGAGTCCTTCATTTCCTTTCTCAGGCCAGCAGTAATCTCTCATCCTTTATTCCCAACATGAACATAGGGAGGCCTCTTGGTGATAGACACAGAATCGCCTGCAATCTAGACACTTCTTACTCTCAAAGTAGACCTCCTTTGGCTGTCTTATTGCTCAAAGAGTGTCCAAGAGCTCAGAACAACATTGGACAAATCTGTCTGGCAGGACATCACCAAAGTCATCATACACTTCACCAGGGGCAGGATACATCTCCAAGGTGAGCTGTGTCAGGTGGACAGTGTGCTGAAGCAGCTTCATAAAGCTGGTCAAAGACAGGAAGTTCTTCATCAAATTCACCTCCACCAGCTGGGAACACTGGCTCAGGGCAGGGAGGATGACATCCATTTGGAAGTCCATGAGCATACAACCCTTCAATTTTAATGTCTGCAGGGTAGCTGTCAATCTCTCTAGCAGTCTTCCCAGAAGCGGATGACTTAAATTTAAAAAGGTGACACCACTCAGGTCCAGATGTGTGAGCCGATGGACGCTTGGGCACTGGGACAGGTAACTCATGTCTGATTCTGATAGTGAGCAGCGAGTGATTGCTAGGGTCTCTAAGGGACTCTCCAAGTTCCTACAGAAAGACAAGGCAGATTATCTCAGTAAGTTTAATAGTGGTAGAGTAAGGGCACCAACTTCAAGTGAGCAGTGGTTAGTGTGTCCTAATGTCGTTCTGAGAACTTGGTGGAGGTCAATTCCAGAATGCTCTCAGATGGAGAAGTAACAGCACAGGCAAAATCATGTGACTGCTTAGGTCCCCAACCCTGGTTCCTCTGCGCTGTCAAACTCAAAGCCTCATCAGATGACAAATGGGGCCAGCAGGAAGCCAAGAAAGAAGACCTGGTGGCAACTCAGAGCCTTCTCTGTGTGTGCTAACATTGGTCCTCATGAGTCCCACCTCCTAGCACAGCCTCTGTACTACTGAGAGGTCTTCCCTTTGACCCACCCTAATCACTTCACTCTCAGTAATTTTCCATTGACTTAGACACTACCTGTGCTCAGAGAGCCCCTGTTCCTTGGAAAATCAGAGAGCGATGTAAACTGTGCATACTGTTCTGAGGACAGTGCTGACATGGGGCAACATGTGACTTAAAACACCCTCCCCTCTGTAGGTCAGGTTTCAAAGACCGTTTCTCGGTGATGGTGGCGAGAATAGCAGAAAGACTACTAGAGCAATCATTTAGAGGTCATATCCGTGTGTAGTCACCAGTGGCTGGCAAGCCCCAGGTGTACACTGATGTTTCATGTAACACGGAAAGGCTCTTCTCTGGCCTGTGAAACAAGCTCTCTATCCTTCCTTACCTGAGCACTTGGTCCAGTCTTGCATTCAGGAGGAAGACACGATTCAAACAGAGATGCTGGAGCTTGTTGAATTGGGAGAACTGAGAAACGATCTGTCGAAAACACCGTCGTTTCATCTCTTGGTTCCACAACCAACGCAGGGGTGTGAAGACTTCATGAAGAAGGAGTTTCTGAAGGTTTTTCATCTGGCCCAGGCCAGGGGCAAACTTTGCAAGGGTCCTCAGGTCCCAGCGAGCATTCACTTCCAGTTCCCGTATACTGCATGGCGCAAATACCTCCAGCAGCTCTAGGGGGTTATAGACAGGGCGGGCCCCAAACTCCAGCTTTTCACAGATCACCTGCAGCACATCTTTTCTCTGCTGGGCCCAGCAGTGGAAACATTCCAGGTAATCACAGAGATGTCTGGAATGGAGGGAAAGGTTCATCATCACAGTCACAACCTCTTTTCCCTGTCTTTCGGGATGGTGCACCACTGGTTGGGTCTCTACGACGACATCTGGAGAGCAGACACCATCCTCTGTTCCAGCCCACACGTTCCAGAAGTTATGATGGGCATCCCGAAAATCAAGCACCTCTAATTTGCAATTCCTGTTGGTCAAACAAGAAGGGGATTCAAATGGCAGGACTGCCGATGTATAATCGGCTTTCACCTCACACATCCACTTCCCTTGAATGCATCCTGGAAACCAAGACTCAAAAGTTTCCTTTCTAGGGCCTGGCTACAGAGGCCGAGGTAGACTCATTGTGTGTTGACTACATCTCTTAGCAGTGGGCTCCATGCACCACGGTCTCTTTTCATTTATTCACTTCTCTAAGACAGCTCTGATTCAACTCGACCCACATTCTGAACTCTGTAGTCACTTCTCTCCATCCACACTCTTCCCCTCCATGTCACACTTTCTGACTCACCTAGGTCGATCCTTCTGCTGAATCAGCAAATCAAGGCCAGCCAGCACAGCCTTCAAGATCTCCAGGTCAGGAAACTTCATCAGGGCTCCCAAGGGAAGGCATCTGAAAGGCCAGGCTGCCACCATAGCACTTAGGATCTTGGTTTGTTTCCCCTTAAAGGCATCTTTGAATAGCGGTGGGAAGAGCTCCATGGGTAGTTTATTCAGAGCAGAGATAGCCAAGGCTTCATTTTTGAGCAGACTACTTCTTGCCAGCATCTGGAGTGTCAATGGCGAACTCATCTTGACCTTCACACAGACAGGTGCTATGGGGATATTCAGAGGAATTAATCCTTTTAGACAAGTCACTTTCAGCAGGACTGTCTGCCCCTTCATGGCATAAACCCTGCCGGGCCTTGGTCACTTGTCTAGAAATGTTGGAAAACCCATATTTCCTATTACACACTGTCTGACTTCTCATAGGCATAGGTCCCTCAAAGGCCTCATGCTCATGGACATGAGCCACCATGGCAACAAATCTCCCCGTTATTCTGCTATTCAAAAACACTGCTCCCCAGAATACTACAACCCTGGGCAATGAGAGAGTGGAAAAGTAAACAAGAGCTAGACTCTTTTGTGGGAAATCATCGTCAAATGTCTTTCTTGATCCACAAGATCAAAGTTAAAAATCCCACTGCCAAGTTTACTTTGCATTCAATCAGTGGGGGTTGTTGGGAGAATATGTGAAATGGAGACAGTCATTGTCATTTCTAATATTTTAGACCTGCAGCCAAGATGAGCCCCAGACCACTCTTTAGGAGTTTGAGTACTGACAATTTGTCAACTTGATGCTTCACTGAGACTCATGGCCATCTGTGGGCTTCTACAGAATTTTCTTCATCTTCAGTTAACAAGTCCATAATCCCATTGAATTAAATCCTTTTAAGCCAGATTGGAGTTGTTGGTCGGTACTTGCTCAGTGTGTCTTAACCCCTGAATATCACAACCTCATCATTCTCTTAAAGGGCACAGCAGGTTAGCACCTGTGCTCCATGCACCACTGTCTCTTTTCATTTATTCACTTCTCCAAGACAGCTCTGATTCAACTCGACCCACATTCTGAACTCTGTAGTCACTTCTCTCCATCCACACTCTTCCCCTCCATGTCACACTTTCTGACTCACCTTGGTCGACCCTTCTGCTGAATCAGCAAATCTCATAATACTCTCATAACACTAAGCTGCATGTGGGGTTTTAGGTTAACCGGGGCTAAATGAGATTTTCAGCTTCAAATAGCAAAACCAAACATAATAACAAAACCAAGGTTACTAAGATGGCCCGAGGGACTGGAGATCCTTGGTAAGGTTGTATGTCCTGATGGGCTTGAATGGCTAACCTGATCAGCACACACATAAGAGGTGTTCCAATCCCAGCAGTTGTGTTAGTGACTTGAGGATCCAAACAACTCTGTTTAACCTGGCCAGGATAACCCTTATATGCCCATATCCTCTTACACCTTCCATTCAAATCGCCACCATCAGCCATATTCTGCCATCTGATTGGATAATTGAGCATATCCCCACCCAATCATACTTGAGCTTTCACAGCTGTGGCTTGAGAGAATCAGATGTGGGAAAGGTGTGTGTGTGGGGGGGGGGGAGACCAGATTGTACCAAAGACTCAGGTTAACTCTAACACTAGTCCATGCACAGGCATTGGTTTCTCACACCTTTAGTCCCGGCACTTGGGGCACAGAGGCAGGCAGATCTCTGTGAGTTCAAGAGAAGCCTGTTCTACAGATTGAATTCCAGTACAGACTGCAATGCAATACACAGAAACCGTGTCTTGAAAAAAACACAAAAAATTAACAAAACAAAACAAACAAGCAAACAAAACTTCTCCCCCAATTTTCAATTCTGGGATTTACTCTCATGATGACATGTAGACTGTTGTAAGATTTCCATATTCATTGGATCAATGAAGCTCAGCCCTATCTAAACTCTTTTTTCATTCTGAGCTGACATGGAAATCTCATTAATCCTCCTACCTGAGCTTAGTGGTATAGCTTGTATGTGACCAGTTTGATTGGATCTCCCATCAGGAAACAGATTGAACTGAGTCTATGGTAACAGTAAAAACCCATTCTCCAAGTCATCTCAAACTCTAAGCATCTGTCTCTGTATTGTTAAATAATTAGTTTTATAGTCTATAATCAGCTTTCCATTTTATGTAACCATTGCCATGACCACTGGAATCTAACCAGGTCTTGAGTAACCTTCCAATCTTAGTGGAAGAATAACGAAATAAGACATGTTCGTGTTAATTACGTCTACTTTCAGGACAGAGATTGAACTGAGTTTGATCATGTTGAAAATTACAAAATCAATTGTATTTTTTTGAGACAGTGTTTGTCAGTGGTCACACCCTACATTCCTGGTACTAGCTCTAAGACCGTGCTATGCTACCCTACAACTCACAGAGATCTGACTTCCTCTAACTCCCATGTGCTGCCAATAATGTTGAGTGCAGCAAGATACATAGCAGACCCAGAGAAAGCCAAGCCACTACCTCTTATCTTTATGTCAGGAAGAAAGCGCTATTCCTGTCTCCACAAACTCTCACCAAGTTTCAGACACCTTCCTCTCCTTGGAGGGGCTGGAGAATTCTGAGACTGACTCCTCAATCCCCTGCTTCTACCTTTTATACCTCTCTAGGGCTGGGATTAAAGGTGTGACCTCTGTGAGCTCCAGACAATATTCAGGTCATACCTTGAAAACCTGTACTCCACAAAACTTGATAATGCAAAGGAAATGAACAAATTTCTTGAAAATTATCACCAAAATAAAATCAATAACAGACAAACAACTTAAATAGACCTATAAACCCCTAACGAAGTAGAAGCAGTCATCAAAAGCCTTCCACCACACACACACACACACACACACACACACACACACACAGAGAGAGAGAGAGAGAGAGAGAGAGAGAGAGAGAGAGACAGACAGACAGACAGACTGACAGACAGACAGACACACAAAAAAGACCAGGGCCAGATGGCTTCAGTCCAGAATTCTACTGGAAAATCAAGGAAGATCTAAATTTCATACTCCCCAAATTGTTCCACATAATAGAAACAGAAAGTTCATTGCCAAACACTTTTTTTTTTTTTTTGGAGGCTACAAGCACCTTGGTATTCAGGCCACACAAAGACACAACTAGGAATAAAAACTACAGACCAATATCCCTAATGAATATTGATGCAAAAGTACAAAATAAAATACTGGCAAACCGAATCCAAGCATACATCACAGAAATCACCCACCATGACCTAGTAGGCTTCATCACTGGTATGCAGGGGTTGTTTAACATTCTAAAATCTATCAAGGTGATCCACCTTACAAAAAAACTGAAAAAGATATCCACCCGATAATCTCCTTAGATTCTGAAAAAGCCTTCAGCAAAAATTAACACCCTTTCACGAAAAAGGCCTTGGAGCGATCAGGGGTATCAGGAACATGCCTAAACATAATAAGAGCACTATTCAGTAAAGCAACACAAAATATCAAATTGAATGGAGGGAAGTTTAAGGGGATTTCTCTAAAATCAAGAACAAGACAAGGCTGTCATCTCATTCCATATCTCCAATATTGTACTTGAAGTACTAGCTAAAGCAATAAGTAAACAAAGGTAGATCACGGAGACACAAAATGGAAATGAAGAAATCAAACTTTCTCTATTTGCAGATGATATGATAGTTTACAAAATTGAACCGCCCACCAAAAAAAAAAAAAAAAAAAAAAAAAAAAAAAACGAAAACAAAAACAAAAAACAAAAAAACAAAAAACACAAAACAAAAACCCATCTTCTACCAGGGAACACCTGAGGCTTACAAACACCTCCAGCAAACTAGCAGGATACAAGTTATTCTCAAAAAAGATGAGTAATCCTACTTTATTCAGACAACAAAGGGGCTGAGAAAGAAATCTGAGAAATATCATCATTTACAATAACCACAAACAACATAGAATATCTTGGGGTAATGCTTACCAAATAAGCAAATGACCTAATAATAAGAACTTTGTGGCTTTAAAGAAAGAAATTCAAGAAGAAAGCAGAAAATGGAAAGATCTCCCATGCTCTTTGATAGGTAGGATGAACATAGTAAAAATTTCAATCTTGTCTAAATCAATCCATAGATACTGTGCCATGCCCATTAAAAACCCAGCACAGTTCTTCACGAACCTTGAAAGGATAATAATAATGGACTTTATATGGGAAAACCAGAGAACCAGGATAGGCAAAAAGAAATCCTGTACAATAAAGGGAGTTCAGGAGGCATCACCATTCCCAACTTTATGATCTACTACCGTGAAATACTCCTGAAAAGGGCCTTGTATTGGCAACAAAATAGAGCAGTAGACCAGTGGAATTGAATAGAAAACCTGATAATAACGCACACACCTTTGAACACCTGATTTTTGACAAAACATTTAAAACTATACAATGGGGGGGAGTGATCAGGAGACAGGACCATCCCCGAGTGTACGCTCTAATACACAGCTATAATCCTGAAAACTGCCTGGAATTGCCACAAAAAAAAAAAAGAAAGAAAACAAAAAGTTAGACCAGTGGAATAGAATTAAAAATTCTGATATAAACCCACACCTGATTTTCAACAAAACAGCTAAAAGTATATAATGGAATGAGGAAAGCATCTTCAAGAGATGGTTTTGGTACAATTGGATGATGGTGTTTATAAGACTGAACATAGACCGAAGTCTGTCACCATATACAAAACTCAAGTCCAAAGTTATCAAAGACCCTCAACATCAATGCAGCGACTCTGAACCCCTTAGAAGAGAAAGTAGGAGGTACCCTTGAACAAATTAGTATAGGAGACCGGTTCCTGAACATAACTCCAGGAGCACAGACACTGAGAGCAACAATTAAAGAATGGGACCTCTTCAAATTTAGGAACTTCTGTAAGGAAAAGGACACAGTGGACAAGACCAAATGGCAGCCTATAGACTAGGAAAAGATTTTCACCCATACTATATCAGACAAAGGGCTGATCTGCAAAATATACAAAAAAAGCAATACACTAATCAACAAAACACCAAACAACCATATTAAATAATGTGGTACAGAACTGAAGAAATAATTCTCAATAGATGAAATCAAAACACCTTAAAAAAATCTTAAGAAAGTGGTCAACATCCTTAGCTATCAGGGAAATGCAAATCAAAACAACTTTGTGATACCATCTTATTCCTGTCACAATGGCTAATATTAGAAACACCAATGACAACTTATACCAGAGAAGACATGGAGAAATGGGAACACTCCTCTACTGCTGGTGTGAGTGCAAACTCGTACACCCATTTTGGAGTTCAGTATAGCAGTTCCTCAGGAAAATGGGAATTAGTTTACCATCCCCTTCTTAGACATATTCCCAAATGAACCACATCCATGCAAAAAAGACATCTACTCAGCTATGTTGATAACAGCATCTTTTGTAATAGCAAGAACCTGGAAGCAACCTAGATGCCTCTCAATTGAAGAATGGATAAAGAAGATGTGGCACATCTTCACAATGGAATACTACTCTGCAGAAAAAAAATAATGGAATCTTGAAATTCACAGGCAAATAGATGGCTCTTGAAGTAACCATTCTAAATGAGTTAACCCAATCACGAAAACATGAACACAGAATATACTCACTCATATATGGATTCTAGAGCTAGATCAATGGATCACCAGCCTATAATTCACACCACCAGTGGAACTAGGATACAATGTGTATTCTAAGAAATTCATATAAAGTCCCTCACAGAAGGTTGAAAGGAGAACTCCCCCAGAGCACATGCGAGGTTGGGCAGGGGGTCACAGAATGTAGAGAGAATTAGGAGAAAGAGAGTGGGAGGAGGAAAGCAGGTGATCCTATGAAGATTGAGTCAGGGTAGGAATAGAAGACAGAAGATAGAGAGAATGAGAGTGAGAGAGAGAGGGAGAGAGAGAAACAGCATAAAAGAGGGAGCCATTAGTGGTTTAAAGAGAAAACTGAATCTAAAGAAAGGTCTAGAGACCTACAAACCTGTTGCCAACTAACAATTTGAGCAACCATGGAAAGGCTACCATAAATTCCCTTAATGAGTACTGAGATCAACAACTACCTTATTCACCATCAGGGAACCCTCCTCTAGTACTGTTGGAAACAGAAGCAAATACCCATACCTAAATACTGAGTCGAACTAGCATGTAGATGCAAAGGGAGAGGAAAAGACCAGGTTGTAGAAACATACAGACAGATGACCTGAACAAGGAATAGATAACAGGCCTCTACACTGATAACTTGGCATCCAGAATGGGACTGACTCAGGTGTCTCTGAATATGAGTCTCAGCCAGATGGACTGAGCAGTCTTAGGGACCTCAGAGAGTGGATCCAGGATGTATTGTAGTGCAAAAAAGGAACTTGCAGACACATGGAGAGACTCCCTTAACCTAGAAACAGGAGAGAAGTCCTAGCCCCTACTTCAATTGACTTGACAGATATCCATGACCCCACCAGGATGGCATTGCCATTCATGTGTATTTGGGGTGGGGGAATGAATGGGAGGGTGGTCAGGGTTCATGAGAGGGGGCAGCGTGAGGAATGGAGGGAGGGAGAGGGAACTGGGATAGATATGTGAAATAAAAAATAAGAAAATTAAAAAAACAAAACAAACAAAGAAACAAACAAAAAAATCACCCAGGCCAAGAACTAACAGGTTGCTGGTAATGCAGTACACCAGGGTAAACAGCACCAGCTCTTCCTGGTACAGAAGTCCTAAGACATGCTCATCCAGGAGCCATGCTGGGTTGTTGATGGGCTAGGTGCATATGGCCTGCTTTTGGGCAGTCAGAGAGGAGAGGAATTCTGAATCCCTAGCAGCAAATGACCGAAGTTGCCCCAGCCCATCCCTCCTCTCCTCAGGTGGCAGTGACTGTGATTGTAGGGACAGGGGTGGGGGTGAGGGTGGGGAGGTGGAGGATAAGGGAGTGTTGGGGAGAATAACTTTGGTAAAGATTTTTATGTCAACTAAAAAAATACAACTAATAAAATAGATGGTAAATAGATGTGATGGGTATGTGCAAACTTGTTACAATCAGTCTGAAGCAAAGAAGTCAAAGTAAGATAACAGTGGTCTAGTAGACAGGTCAAAAGGCCTGTACATTTATAGGTCAATGCAACTCAACAAAGCTGCACAGATAACATCAAAAGGAACTTCAGGTGTTATGAGTATGATTCCAATTCTCTGGGCAATAAAACGTAGAACAGGAAAAAAGGCTTGGCCAGATCCATAAGAGTCAAAAAGAGATAAAAATAAAATTAAAATAATGAAAGATAACACAAAAGGAGAGCTGGTGTACCCCACATAATCCGAATAAGGACCCAACAGTTAAGAGAGCAGAAGTTGCAGAAAGGCTCAGGGGAAAGCACCAATGTAAGAACGTACAGTCAGGAATTAAATAAATAAGATGTTCACTTAAGGCATGTACCTCTGAGTAAGAGTCACTGATCAGAAAAAAAGAAAAAGAAAAAGACAAAAGGAGAGATTTTTCTATGCTAGGGATGTCTGAGAAAATCAGAGAAAGAGACTACAGGTAATGTAAAAAGATATAGAGGTTCAAAGAAAAGTCATAAAAAAGTAAGAACAAGATGGAAACTGTTTGCTATGGGCTCCAATCTACAAATATAAATTTAAGATTAGTAATATGAGTTAAAAATTTTGAACATACTAGGTTAATTGTTTAAAATTTCTGTTTATTTCTTCAGGAAAAATATATGTACTTGGTAAAAAGGTCTATCTGTGTTTCCTGTTAGAAACCTGTTTTATTACAAGAATATAGCTAAAACAAAAATGGTTTAAATGTTTTTGCTATCTAATGCTAACAGCCCTCAGCTCAAAATTTACCTCTGAGTGCTGGTCATTAAATTCAGATTATCAGAAAATCAGATGTCTTTTTAATGTAGAAGACATTAGTACTGTTCTATGTCTAAAGCTGTTAAAAATTGAAACTAGTTAAAAAGTTACAATTATTAACACTGGAAATTAACATAAATTAACATGCACCAAGGTAACAATAGATTTAAAGGCATAAAGTGTGCTTAAATTAGACATCACAAAAAGAAATTACAGGAAGTTGAATTGTTGTATAAAACAGTTTTTAAATGTTTAAATTCAGAAGGTTACATCATATTTGTGCGTTTTTTACATTGTTAATGTATTACTTAAATCAAAGGGCTGAAATTTAAGATCACAGCCATACACTGTATGTACTAACCAAAAGTGGAGATGCTCATTTTTTTATGACACCGAAGGCAATCCGTCCTTGTTTTTGCTAAATTTTGTAAGCGTAAGTTACTTAGATAAACTGAGTCACATAGCTGTTTTATGTTTCCTTAAAGGAGTTTGAAATTAAAATCAGTATTTTTAAAGCTAAATGTGACAATGCAAAGTTCTAGTTTTATAAAAGCTGGTAACCTATTATAAAAGGTTAAGAAACACAAGTTACCGGCAATCCTTATAGATTAACTGTTGGTTATAGTCAAACTAAGTATTAATGATTAATAACAGGAATAAACCTCACTATGTCTCCTATACATGTTGTAAAAGTGTAAGCTTAAAGCAAGTAACTTACATCCAAGTCATCTATTAAGATCTACCTAGAAAAACTTCTCATACTACAGAGATCTTTAGAATAAGGCATTTAAATGTTAACTAAAAAGTTGTAATAACATCAAACAAAGATTACAGAACCTAACAATGACCCAAGGTCTCTAAAGAACATTGTGGGGCAGCATGAACTGTTATGACATGGACTGGGGAGCAAGATGCTCAAACACAATGCCTGATGCTAGATAGGACCCAGCTCAGACTGTGTTGTAGGGTACTGGATAATTGTCTGCGCCACCTTTGCCTAGACAAAATAACGTCAGACTTTTCCAAGTCCTAGTTACACAGAGAAAAACAACAAACAAGTAACAAAAAATAAGCAAACCAAAATCTCTCACATTATGTACTTGGTGAAAAACTCCCCTCAATGCCATAGACAATTGGTTATGGTAGGAATATAAGGAATGGTCCCTGCCGTTTTATTTAATATGGCTCCTAAATAAGGATCTAAAAATACAAAGACATAAAACTCCTTTTAGTACAATTATTTGTTAATTATACATACAGTGTTCTGCCTGCATATATCTGCAGGTCCAAAGAGGGTATCAGATCTCATTATACATGATTTTGAGCCACAATGTAATTGTTGGGAATTGAACTCAGGACTTCTAGAAGAGCAGCCAGTACTCTTAATCTGTGAGCCATATCTCTAGCTCAAGACATATAAGTCTTAAAGATATAACAATAATTTACAATGTAAAAATTCAGAGCTTAACTTTTAATTAAGTTCTGAAAAGCTATCCAGGAGTGACTCCCAGCTATTTCGTCACAAGCTCAAGGATTTATATTTATTTTGGATGTCATCTATGTGTAAATGTGAAGGACATTTCATCAGGACTAAGGTACTTCTGACCAGTCTATACATGGATCTCTCATGACAGAAGAAAAATGTACAAGATTCTAACCCAAATCTGTCATTTTTGCTAGGACTCAAAGGCATAAGTACATTCCTGCTGTTTTACAGATACCCAATTAACGCGGTTAAATAAGGATCAGGATAAACAAATAGGCTGAATAGGTGTTTATTCAGGGAGAAATAACTTACAACCAAGACAGATGAACACCAGGAAACTCAACCCGATCCTCTCCTGTCTGAGTCACGCTAGCAAGAGAGCTTTTCCTGGCTCTCCCTCTGACCTCCTTCCACAGGTCACTCCGTCCATGGCTCCATGCCCCAATTGGCGTGGTCAGTGCCACAGAAGGACTATCTCACTACACCCAGTATCTACTTTTTCTATAATACCGATTTATGTACAGATTGGTGATGATAATATATCTAAAACATTTATGTCGTTTTATACAACACAGTTTATATAGGTTTCAGAGAATCAAATGTTGTAAAGCTAGAATCCACTTCTTACTGGTCAAAAGGACTGCCTACAAGCACAACTAGAACCAGTACAGCCAATGTGAATCTTCAACAGGGTGTATAAACTAATGCCCCTGATAATTTTCCGTTTCCTATATCCCCCTTCCTTTTTTTGGGGGGGTTTCTAGCATTTTACCCTTCTTGGGGCCAAAAAAACACACTACAAAAGTAAGCAGGAAGTAGTACATGAAAGAATAATCTTCACCTTTTTACTTGTTGAGATGCTATATCAAAAGAAAACTCCTATACATAGCGGGCTAGGTGACTAACCTGTACACCAAAAAAAAAAAAAAAAAAAAAAAAAAAAATCAGAATTCTTTTACCTATTGGAGTCCCAAAAATTGGGCCTCTAATGTCAATAGGAAAGAGGAAATGTGATGGTTAAAATAATAACTAAAAGGTATAAAATTAGGACTTATGGCAATAAGGAAAAAATAAAGAGAACAAGAATTTCTGCCAGTAGATAAATCCCTGACTATAGTGTACAGAGCCCATATCCTGTTCTCAGGAGAAGTAAAAACAAAGAAAAACATCCAACCTTTCGGGTGTGCTTATCAATGTTACATAAACAAGTGACAGATACTATTAACTTAGTTCCATGATGACCTTGTAAATAAACTTTGTACTCTATGAATTGCCTGTATCTTGGAAACCTTGTGAAATGAGACTAGTGGTCTCAATCTTCCCTTCCTGTTTACACTGCTAAAAACCCTTCAAAATTTTAAGCCACTACATTACTTTTCTGAGAGAGTGAGGTCCCAGGTGGCTTGATTTTTAAGAATAAAAACCTTTTGCTTTTGCAGTCAGGAGTCACTACCTTGGAGGTTGATGAAACCCATAGTCCTAATAGTAACAAGCTGCCTAAGGAGGCTTTATAGGCTATAGAACTCCAGGTGACAGCTATTTGAAAATCAAAACACTGATGTGTCAGGGATAGCCTATATTACTTCCTTCTTACGTTTGCAGTGTTTTTGAGATGCAAATATGCTAAAATGCTAGACAATACCATCAGAAAGAATGGGAATTCAGAAAATCGAACATTTATCAAAGGCATTAGTTTGTAGAACCTGTTGAAGATTCACATCAGCTGGACTGGTTCACCATAAGTCCAGGAAGAACAATATTCAGGAGTAGGCTGTAGTTAGCAACTAATTCTCATCTGCCAGAAGCACAAATAGGCTGTCAAATGTTCAAAGAGGGAACAGAAGTTAAAACGTATATATTTAATTGGAACACTTAGTTCCTTACCTTTAGTGATCAAGAGGGACAGGAAGACCAGGGAGAAAATTCCATCCTCAGGTTAGCTGTACTTATCTGCTGATGGGAGATGTCATTCTGAATATGTTTCTCATACTGGTTAATGAATAAAGCACTTTTGGCCAATAGAAAAGGAAGATAGGAGGGACTAGGAGACAAGGAGGAAAGAGGAAGCAGTAAGGAGGAGTCAAGATGGAGAGACCTGGGAGACCAGAAGCCTGCCCCACTCCCCGGTAAGGAGACCATGTGGAAACACATAGAAATGGGTTAATAATTAAGACAGAGCTAGCCGATAAGAAACAAGTAACTGACTAACAGAATTTTATCTAATTCAGAGTCTTGGTGTGATAATTGGTGCTGACATGCAGGTGGGACAAGACCAGCGGTGGGAGGAAAAACCTTACTCCTTACAATCTGCAGTCCTTTTGACCTATAAGAAGTTGATCCAAGCTTTATGACATTTGATCCTCTGAAGCCAATATAAACTGTGTTATATAAAAGGACATAAAAGTTTTAGATATATTACCATTACCAATCTATGCTGAAACCCATATTGTAGAAAAAGTAGATGTTGAGTATTTGTAATACAGCAGGAATGTACTTACGCCTTTGAGACATATATTCAGGCAGAACACTGTATGCATAATTAATAAATAAATGTTCAAAAACAACTTTTATATCTTTCTATTTTTAGATCCTTATTTAGGAGCCATATTAAGGCTGCCTGACACTGCCAAGCTCACAAAGTTATGGTTAGCCCAGCTATCAATACGGTCAGACCTGAGAAGGATATATTTAATTAAATGACAGGGACCAGTCGATATACTCCTAGCCATAACAAGTTATCTATAGCACTGAGGGCAGAAGTTCTTCACCAAGGACATAATGTGGGAGGTTTTTTTTTCTTTGTTTGTCTTTTCTCTGTGGAAGAGGGACATGGAAATCTCTGATCTTATTTTGTCTAGGCAAAGGTGCAAACAATTTTTCAGTACCCTGCAGCCTCTACAATGACTAAGCTGGGTCCTACCTGGCAGTAGACATTGTATTTGCACACCTTGCACCCTGGTCAGTGTCATAACAATCTATTCTGCTCCATAATCTTCTTTAGAGGCCTAGGGTCATTGAAAGGATCTGTGATTCTTTGTCTGATATTATTACAGCTTTTTAGTTAATATTTGGATGCTTTATTCAGATCCCTGTAGTATTAGAAGTCTGTCTAGGTATATCTCAATAGACAAATTTGTGTCAGTTACTTGTTTAAGCTCAAAATTTTAGAACATATATGGGAGACAGAGTGAGGTTTATCCCAGTTATTAATCATTAATACTTAGTTTGATTATAGCCAACAGTTAATATATAAGGATGGCTAGTAACTTGTGTTTCTTAACATTTTATAATAAGTTAAAAACAGCTTTTATAAAACAAGAACTCTGTATTTAAAAAATACTGATTTTAATTTCAAACTCCTTATAGGGAAACAGGAAACATCTTTGTGACTCAGTTTATCTAAATAGCTTATACTTACCAAATGCAGCAAAAAACAAGGACGCATTGTGTTTTGTATCATAAAAAATGAGCACCTCAACTTTTTTATAGCACATAAAGCTTATGGCTGTGATGTTAAATTTTAGCCCTTTGATTTAAGTACAAACATTAACAATATAATTAAAGCACAAATATCTTGTAATCTTATAAATTTAAACATTTAAATCTGTTTTTAAAAACGATTACATACCCTGTAATGTATTTTTGTGGTATCAAAAATAAACTGCCCTTTATATATTTAAACCCCTTATGAACTGGGTGACTGCTGAATTTATGTTAATTTCTAGTGTTAATAATTGTAAACTTTTAACTAGTTTCAGTTTTTAACAGCTTTGGCCAAAAAACAGTATATCATCTACATTAAAAGACATCTGATTTTCTGATCATCTTAATGTAATGGCCAGAGTTCAGAAATATATTTTGAGCTTAGGGCTTTTAGCATTAGACCACAAAAACATTTAAACCATTTTTGTTTTAGATATATTCTAGTAATAAAAATTAGGTTTATAACAGGAATCACAGATATGTTTTTTCAGTTCATTAACATTTAGTAAAATTTAAAGAAAATATTCTATGATCTATCCTATCTTTGTGAGTCTAAAGTCCTATATGTCACTTTAATCCAAACTAAGGAAAACTATAACCTTAGCTATCAGTCTTCAATTCCATCAAAGAACACAAAAGGATAATATATAAACTCTAGAATTGAAAGGGACAACTCACCTGGTCAGATCTGACATTCCTCTGTAATGTTCCATCTTCAACCTATAGGCCATGGTGTGTAGAGCAAGTGTAAGGAGTACTTTTTTTCCGCCCACCACCTGGTCTTGTCCTGCCACCGCGCCAGCCCCATTTAACACACTGAGACTCTATATTAGATATAATTCTGTAGGCCAGGTACTTGTTTCTTATCGGCTAGCCCTGTCTTAAGTATTAACCCATTTCTGTTGATCTGTGTATTTCTCTTACAGGGGAGCCGACCGGCATACTGCTTTTTCCACACTCTCCATCTTGACTCTCCTCACTACTTTCTCTTTCCTCCTTGTCTCCTATTCCCACATATCTTGCTTTCCTATTGGCCAACAGTGTTTATTCATTAACCAGTATGAGAAACATATACAGAATGACATCTCCCATCATCTCCTCTTTTCTGTCTAAAATAACATGAAGTGTTTTAACCTAAACATAGCAAAATATATAACACAACAGTTATCAAGTAAGAATCAAAGTTAACAATAGTTAGTCCATTAACATTTAGCAAGAGTAAAAGAAACTATTCTATCATCTATCCTATATTTGTAAATCTAAAGTCCTATATGTAACTTATCTTCCTAACTAAGGAAAACTATAACCATAACTATTTGTCTTCAACTCCATCAAAGACCACAAATGTTAATATATAAACTATAGAAATGACAGAGGCAACTCACTGCCTGGTCACCTGAAATTCTTTTGTAATCTTTCATCTTTAGCCCATAGGCCATAGTGTGTCTAGCAGGCTCTTTAGCAAAGCAGGAAACTTTAAACTGTCTTCTTGTATTGGCAGTTTGTCAGTCACTTTTCTCTGTGTCCTGCAGACTGTCTGACAGACTCTTCCATGAAGCAGGAACTCTGTAGTAATGTCCATCTTGAATCAGCAGTCACTTTTCTGTGGGTCCTGCATGTCCAGTTTATACAGTATAAAGTCAAAAAGTCCAACAAAAGCAGTATCTTGTCCAAATGGCTAGTTGCTATATTGAAAGCAAACTCCATAACAAGTTTCTTCTATGTCCATCTTCCATCTTTCTTTTTGACTCAGGTGGTGCTGCCAGGAGCATTTATGTCTCACTGTCATGAGAACCCTAAACCATTTAAATGCCATATTCTGTAGGTCTTTGAAAGGTTTCAAGAATACCTATTTACCTTAAATACATGTCTGTATATCTAGAAATCCTAACTAACTTAACTATATGTTTTGACTATTATAGGTAACTATCTATAATCTGCACAAAATTATAGACTATATTTGTTAATGAGCTATATAAACACAATACCTAAACAAGAGAAATATAGATATTACAAAATTGACCTTAAATTGTATCAATAAATGAAAATCCATTCCAAAATGAAGTATTCATATCTATACCATAATCCCCTTTTTACCTTTAAAAAGAGATTGGTTGTTGTCATTAACCATTTATAACCAACCCCATATAAAGTAAAACAAACTTTTGTAAACAAAATTTTGTTAAATGCATGAGTGAAAGTACTTGTGCAGATTGCTGGAATCCCATAGCTAATAGGTGTTGCCACTTACTGGACCCTCTGGGCTGCAAGAAACATATCAGCTGGACAGGCATCATGTGTGTGCCAGCAGAAAATGCAAAGCTGGGGATTGGCAAAAGATGAGAACCAGTGAGTACTTTCTCAGGGCTGCTGTGGAGGTAAAGTTGTCAGGCAGATGCAAATGTCCCACAAGCTGTGGTGTGTCTACCTGGTCAGGTAAGTGACCCTGCCCATTCTGGGATGGTGGGGGAAGGGAACCACATCTGCGGCCTTGGTGATATCCAGGTCTAGAAAAAATACAGATCCTGCTTATGACAAAAGATATTGATGCACAATAAGGATAAGGAGAAAAATATAGGATGAATAGATGTTTATTCAGGGGGAAATAACTTACAACATAGACAGATGAACACCAGCAGTTTACTGGTTCCAGGATAGGGTTCCCATCCTACAGGCAAGAGAGCTCTCCCAGTATCCTCCTCAGAATTAGTTCCCCCATGTCAAGTCCGGATCTGTCTCCACCACCAGTGGGCGTGGTCTATGCCACAGCCAAGGACAAGGTGAATATGTCACTACAAATACTGAATTCTCCATTTAATTCATACCTCAAACTTTAGTCAACCAATAGTGGGGCAATGGCAGATGTGTTCTATTAATATGTATAAAGAGCAAATAGGAATTGCTTCCCCTAATACTAAAGAAACTCCATAACTGCTTGTATTATCTGCCTTAAGGAACCCCATACTTGCATATATGCCCTGTCTGAAGGGTGTATATAAGCCTGTATGGGCTCAAATATATTGTTTTTTAGATAGGAGATATTCAGCATCAAGGCCCAGACACTGTATATTAGGAAAGATAATATTTTAGGGACAATAGGAGGTATTTGAGCTCTCTATACTCATGACGAGTTGGAATGGATTCCCATATAGATTTCAGACAAGACAGGCAGGCAGAATGTGTTACAGAACTGTCAAAGCCACTCAGAGAAGCTTTATATGCGATTAGAGAATGAGATTCATCTTTAACTACTTGGTGGCAGTACACATGTTTAATATCAGAACTGAGGAGGCTGTCAGTAAACAAAAATGAAATACAATAATAAAACAAAACACATAATGAAGAATTAGATACACCTTAATATGAGTCACATCATCTGGTGGTATCCTGCTTGTATAAAGGGTATTGAAGGAGGAGGCTCTCCTTCTCTTGCTGCTTACCCTAGTTATGGCTAGCAAGTATATTAGTTTACTAGATTTAGAGTATTCTTCTTTGGATTTTTGGTGTACAGTGATGACCAGCTGAAACATGCACCCTGGTGAACAAAATAACTGCTATAGCCTTCAGATTCCCACTGTTGGACAGCCATTTTTGGACTACCTGGATCACAGCCTATGAGACATTGTAATGAATTCACTCTACATATATGGAAAGAGTCATCCTGCCATGCCTGTTCATGCAGAGAACCTCGCATAATGCAGTTAGTTTTTGCTTTCTTTTGATTTTAACCTGCTCACTGAACGTGTGTTGTCTAAAAATATTGCTCACACATACAAACTTCCTAGTTCCTTTTCTCTCCAACTATTCAAATTTCTATGAAGACTACTTTTTCATTACTATGCATTTTCCAAGCATTTGCTATGAGTTTCAGGGATAAAACTCCAACATTCATAGAGCCATCATCCACCTTGCTAGCAAGATTAAGAGCAACTATCTGGTTTGTCATCTGGTTCCTGCTTCTCTTTCTTGAATTTAAGTGCCTGTGACAACTAAGTAAAGAGCAAATTCAGTTCACCTAAACTCAGTGTGAAGCTATACAACAATTATCTCACTTTGTATCCCTAAATCTCTCTGTAGTTATTTGGCTGTACCATGTCAAAGGAGAAACTCCTTATTTACAAACAGCCCCTAGGCCAATCCTCATATCATAGAACAGGTCTTTCACAAGCTGCTTAATGGAGTATTACTGGCATGGTCTGCCAGATGGTTCAGTTTCCTTCTAGAGAAAACCAAAGTTTGGCAAGATGGGCAAGATGAGCAAAATGACAACAGTTTAAAAAAGTAAACACTGTTGTGTTCAGGGGTTGACTGAGCAAGCAAGCCTTCTGTATAGGTCCTGACTCATAAAGAAAGAACATAGCTCCTTCTCAAACCCATTAATTAGCTTAGCAGATTGAGTATCAGTCTCAGGAACTAGACTTAGACTCTCAGGTATTGAGACTGAAATAGAACCTCTCCTTTTACATAATGAAGATGCTTAGGAAAGAGTGCAATTGCCTACATCCAGGGCCTTTGTGGAGGGGTTGCTGCATATCCTGTGAAAACAACTCTTCCCACCACATGGAGCTGGGTTTTTCCGTCAGTAAAGCTTAGTCAGTAAAGTACACCTGAAGCAATGAGTTCTCCTCATGATGCAATGCTTGAGTAGCCTTCTCATGAGCTGGTCAAATTGAAAGATAACTGCTACGGAATTCTTAAAAATCTCAAATGTCTTCCATCTCCCCCTGAAAGTAGGGAACAGGAAGCTATTAATCATAAGAAGCTTAATTAGAGTAAGACTTATGTTAAGCAACCCCTCCCTTCCCGAGGTTTTATCTTTTCTGTGTCCTGCCTTTCCTTTTTTCCTCATCTTCTGGCACCTTTACCCGAAGACATGTCAGGGAAGTGTAAAAGTATGTTTTATGTTACTCATGTACTATTATATAATTATGGTCTTATCTTTCTATTGAAGTCTTTAATTGCCTTCCTGCCCTTACTTGATGTTTCCTATTACTATTTAAAGTATTCAAAGTGTCAAATAAGTTGGTAATAGCTAATTGTCACAATAAATAGGTGACACAGCATTTAACTGGCAAGGAGGAATGGCACAGACTCCAGTTCTGAAGGATGTCATACTCATCAATTTAAACAATTAATCATAAATGTGAAGATATTGCCCATTAACTCTCCAAGAGAGAGCTTTACAGAACTCTTCATGGAATATAGGATTATTGGATTACATAATTATACTATTATTTACATTGTCTTGGGTATTATGACCAAGTATCAACTTAAATAATTTAATTATGTAATTGAATGATCTGTCACACTTCACACCAAAAAGTGGCACCTAATTCCAGGTGTCATCGATGATATAATCATGTTTTATATAACTGAATGATCAAATAATGAGTTCACGTAACATCATCCACTTCCCTAAGGTGGCTCCAAACCACACTCGTGAACAATGCTGTCATCATTGATTTAAATAATTTCATTACATAATTAATATTTAGATGGTATAAAATACCTGACTCCACATTGTGGCACAATAATCTCACTGGGGCCTGCCGTTCGGGGCGGGCCCTTTACATGGATTACCTAATGTCCTATTTTCATAAATAAATAATAACATAATAAGAGGATGAAATGGTCTGACTTACTTGACACACGTTGTGTCTCACATGACTCCCACAAGATTGTGTGAAACTCCCTGGTTCATCCCTTAATTAATCACAGAGTTGAGTAGGAAAATGTGTAAATGATGAAATGTCATTGTGTATGCAGGGCCTTAAAAATATCACATATTTAATATTGGATAACTGCCTCAAATAATCCAATAATCCCTAAGTCTACTCTAACGAATGGATTGTCACCCTCCTGAAGGAAGTTAACAGTGGCAAACTCACCTCTTGATGAATAATTGTGAGTCTTATTATCTTTTAGTCCATAGTTTTACTTATTAGGAGATAGAGCATTCATAAACAGAAGTCTTTGAACAGTTTCTCCACAGAATATATTCTCTGATCATAGGTAATCTTGATTGGGTAACCAGTAATAGCTATAGGCAAACTTCCAGAATTTGGCTATGTCTTGTTTAACGGAATCAAATGCTGTTATTAAAAGTTTTAGGAGATAGTTTTCTTGGGAGATTGTAATGACACATGACAACACCTCAACGTAGGTGCTCTCTGGCTCATGGCCCAGGATACAGAATGCAAGCATGGTTGCCAGGCAACATTTATGGTAAAACATTCTGTCACATTCTCCTGCACCTCTCACATGCTAAAATTAGAATACCCAAAAATGGACAACCTTACAACCTCACTGATTTTCTCACAAAAACAAAGCAGGGCTCTTTTTTTTGAGACATACCTAGTTACCAGTCTCTCAAGCTATTACATTCCTATAGTGATATAAGCATGAAAACTAAAGCATCATTATGCCATTCAAGTACATTGATGAGCATTTAAACATATTTTCTATGGTTCAATTTCTCATTTCCAGTATGCAAACAATACCGTTAATCACCTCTACCATACTACTTTTCAATTTACTGAAAACGAAATAAACATCTATTCATTCACTTAACTTTAGATCATCTTGATCACATGGTTTCTCAGAGTTGTTTTGATATGCATTTGGCTGATGACTAAGGATTTTGAGCACTGTAATATGTTTCTTTAAGTCATTTTTGATTCCACAATTGATAATTCTCTGTGGAGTCCTGTATCCCAATTTCTAATATGGTTATTTAGAGTTATTTAGAATTGGTGGTGTGTCATGTTATCAGTAAAACAGAGTTCATCTGACGAGAATTCCTGATCATGAGATTATTCAGTTATTCCATTTTTAAACTCGGTGGTGACTTTGTCCTTCATGTGTCACTTCTGTTGCAACTTATCAGAAACTGATGATGCAAAACAATACAGATTTTTCTTAAATCGTTTAATCATTCAATTGTTAAAAATCTTATATTATGTAATCAGTAACCACTGGATAACGCAGTGTCCTTCATTCTCTGGGCACTGCTTCTAGTACCAATCTCCCGCTGTGTCAGTCGAACAGTAGCCAAATGATGGATGAAACAATCATTACTTACACAATCAAATAAGTTAATAATTGGATAGTCCTCCATACTTAACTTTCATAATATGGAACCAAACTCCAGTGATTGTCAAAGAAGTAGTACATAGATAATTAAATAATGTCACGTGATTAACTCCCACGGAGGAAAGGCCCGACTCCAGTCAAGAAGAACACCATCTTCATCGATTTAAATAATGAATATATAATGGAAAATGATTGAATAATGTCATGGTGGTGCATACTTAAATCCCACATGGAGTAGTCAGACAGATCTCTTCCTGGAATAATGAGGAATTTAAAAAAAAATAAATTGATATTTAATTAGTGGGCATTTTATATTAACACTGACGAGATGGCACCGAAATCCTAAACCTATCAGTGATGTAATGATCTATTTACATAGTTAAATGAGGAAGAAATGAGATGATGTTACATCATCAACTCCCAAAATCTAACACCAAAAGGGACTTATGGTCCATAACATTACCTGTATTTTAAATATATTAATTAAATGAAATTATCATTTAATTTCCTACGTAACAGTTAAGGAAGTAAGTGTAGTATTAGATGATGTGATGGTCTGGCATTATGGACTCCCCTAAGGAGGCTTAAACTCCAGTGATCACTGAATACATAATGACAGATTTTCATAACTACATGAATAAACATTAAACAAGTGGATGGTGTTTTATGCGTGAAGCCTAAATGATTGATCAATAATGAAGTGTCATTGTATTCGTAATCATAGATTTGAAAAAAAAATGAATGAATAAAGAGATAATTTCTCATAATTCACCCCTAGAGAGATAACAAAATGATATCGACTTTGATTTAAATAAACAAAGAAATAAAGTAAGAAAGAAATCACAAGATACAATTTAACACCAACAAGGTGGATCCAGACTCCAATCTTCTTGGAGTAGAAAAAGACAGATTTGAATAATGAAATAATCAGATAGTTAGATTGTATGTCACACTTGAGTCACACAAGGTGGCACCAAAATTCAGGGATCACAGATTATATAATGAAAGAATTTAATAATTACATCTTTAAATATGTAAGACGTTGACTTTTTTTGTATCATCAATTCCTGAGCAGACTTGCCAGATATGAAAATGTATACTGTCATCACGCATTTTTAAAATACCGTCAGTTAATCGTCAGATAATCATACTGTCTTGCCTGATGAATTCTGTTGGCCTGACACCATCACAAGTTCCTGAATCTCTGTTGTGGAGCGGCAGGAGGTGAGATAATGGGCCCAATCCTGGCATAGCAGTAGTAGCAACAATGTTGATATCAGCTGAAAAGATGGCTGCAGCAGGGGCATCACCAGCATGCATGAGTGAGAGATGTTCTTCCCTGTTCTGAGTCATCATCTTTTTGCCAGATCTTGGTGATGGTGCCGACCTGCTAGTGCCACTCCTTTTTCTCATGGTAAATCACAACCAATGTGAAGATGTGGAGGAACAGCAGGTAGTCAACACCCAGACCACCATGCCGGACTTGGTGAAGTCCTTATACTTCTCGGTTGGCACCGTGCAACCTTCTGGACTCAATCATCCAGCATCCCTCCCACTCTGGGACATACATAGATCATTCAGAAAATTCTCTGCCCATGTCTACAACTTTCCTAAACTTGTCCCTGACAGATATTTGCACCCTAACCATAATCGGTGATGGCACTGTCTGTCGTTTACATAATTTAACGAATTAGATAAGTCAGTAATAGCTAACTGTCATAATAAATAGGGGATGTAGCATTCTACTGGCAGGGAAGCATGGCCAGACTCCATTCATGAAGGATGTCATCATCATCAGTTGAGTCAATGAATAATAAAATGTGATGATATTGCACATTAACTCCGCAAGAGGGAGCTTTACAGGTCTCTTCATGGAATGGAGGATTGTTGTTTACATAACTATAAAAATATTTACATTATCTTGGCATTAACAAAGATTGTTAATTTAAATACATTAACTATATAATTTGATGATCTGTGGCACCAGATTCAAGGTGTCATGGATGATATAATCATTGTTTTATATTATTAAATAATCAAATAATGAGTCCATGTAACATCATCCACTTCCCTAAGGTGGCTCCAAACCAGGCTCATGAACGATGCTGTCGTGATACATTTAAATATTTTGACTACATAATTGATATTAAGATGGTCTATAATAATTGCCTCCCACATCGCGTCACCACAATCCACCGATCATGGATTATCTAACGTCCTATTTTAATAATCAAATAACAACATAATCAGAGGATGAAATGGTCTGCCATACTCCACACAATTGAGTCTCAGTTGACTCCCACATGATTGTGGGAAACTCCCAGGTTCATCCCTTATTTAATCGCAGAGCAGAGTAATAACATGTTTAAATGCTGAACTGTCATTTTGTATGCAGGGTTTTAGGAAGATATCACATATTTAATGTTGGGCGGCTGCCTCAAAAGAGTTGGACGTAAATCCAATAATCACAAAGTCTACTCTAACAAATGGATTATCACCTTCCTGAAGGAAGTCAACAATGGCAAACTCACCTTTTTATGAATAATTGTGAGTCTTATTATCTTTTGTTCCATAGTTTCACTTCTTAGGAGAGAGAGTATTCATAAACAGAAGACTTTGAACTGTTTCTCCACAGACTACGTTCTCTGATGATTAGGTAATCTTGAATTTGGTAACCAGTAAAAGCTGTAGGTACACCTCCAGAGGTGTGGCTATGACTTGTTTAGGCGAGTCAAATGTTGTCATTAAAAGTTTTAGGAGATAGTTACCTTGGGAGACTGTAATGTCCCATGATAACACTTTCTCGAAGCTGCTCTCTGGTCCTTGGCCCATGACACCAGGATACAGAATGCAACAGTGTTTCCAGGCAACATTTATGAACCAACATTCTGTCACATTCTAGTGCCCCTCCCACATGCTTAAAGGAGTATACCCACCGATGAGCTAACCTTACAGCCTCACTGAGTTTCTCACAAAAACAAAGCAGGGATCTTTCTTTTGAGTTCTACATATCTACCAGTCTCTCAAGCTACAACTTGCCTATAGTGACATAAGCATGAAAACGAAAGAATCATTGTGCCATTCAGGTATAAAGATGAGTATTTTAAACCTGTTTTCTATGCCTCAGTTTTCTAATTTCTAGAACGGAAACAATATAATTTATCGCCTGTACCATAACCCTTTTCCCTTTATTGAAAATGAAATTAAGTCCTCTGCATCCTCTTACTTTTAGAGGAGCTTGATCCCATGGTTTCTCAGAGTTGTTTATATTTGCATTAGGCTGATGATTAAGGATTTTGAGCAGTGTCTTCTGTTTCTTTCAGATTTTGGATTCCTCAATTGACAGTTCTCTATTAAGTCCTGTACCCTGCTTTCTAATATGGTTATTTAGAGTTATTTATTGTTGGTGGTGTGTCATGTTAGACGCCCGACAGAGTTCATTAGATGAGATTCCCTGATCAGGAGATTATTCTCTTATTCCATTTTTGAAAGCGGTGGTCACTGTGTCCTTCATGGGTCAGTTCTTTTGCAACCTCTCAGAAACTGATGATGTGAAACAGTACATTTTTTGTTAAAATAGTGTAATCATTCGACTGTTAAAAATCTACTATTGCGTAATCAGTAATCACTGTATAATGCTGTGTCCCCCAGTCTCTGGCCACTGCTTCTGGTACCCATCTCCTGCTGTGTCAATGCCACAGCAGCCAAATGACAGATGACACCGTCATTACATGCGCAATGAAATAAGTTAATAATTGAATAGCCCTCCATATTTAACTTTCAAAAGATGGAAACAAACTCCAGTGATTGTCAAGGAAGTAGTACTTAAACGTGATTAACTCCAATGGAGGTTTGGCCCGACTCCAGTCAAGAAGAACAACATCTTCATCGATTTTAATAATTAATATATAATGAAAAATGATTGAAAAATAACATGGTCGTGCATACTTAAATCCCACATGGAGTAGTCAGACTGATCTCTTACAGGAATAATGATGTTTTAAAAAATTAAATTGCAAATTAATTAGTGGGACTTTTATATTAACATTGATGAGATGGCACCAAAGACCTAAACCTAACGCTGATGTAAAGATCTATTTACATAGCTAAATGATGAAGCAATGAGAAGATATTACATCATCACCTCCAAAAATCTGACTCCAAACGGGACTTATGGTCCATAACGTTACCTGTATTTTAAATACGTAAATTAAATGAAGAATTATTACTTAATTTCCTAGTTTAACAGTTAAAGAAGTAAATGTAGTATTAGATGACATGATGGTCTGGGACAACGGTCTCCCCAAAGGAGGCTCAAAACTCCAGTGATCAATGAATACATAATGACAGAATTTCATAATTAAATGAATAAACATGAAACAAGTGGATGGTGTTTTATGCGTGAAGCCTAAATGATTGCTCAATAGTGAAGAGACATTGAGTTCTTAATCATAGATTGGAACAAAAAATGAATGAATAAAGAGATAGTTTCTCATAATTCTCCCCTAGAGAGGTAACAAAATGCTATCAACATAGATTTACATAAAGGAAGGAAGTAAGAAAGAAAGGAAGGAAGGAAGGAAGACAGGAAGGCAGAAAGAAAGAAAGACGGAAAGCAAGATAGGAAGAATTCATAAGGTACAATTTAACACCAACAAGGTGTATCCCAGACTCCACACTTCCTGGAGTAGAAAAAGACAGATTTGAACAATGAAATAATCATGTAGTTAGATCATCTGTCACACTTGAGTGTGACACAAGGAGGCACCAAACTTCAGGGATCTCAGATTATATAATGATAGAATTTAATAATTACATCTTTAAATAAGTAAGACTTTGACGTTTTTTTGTATCATCAATTCCTGGGCAGACTTGCCAGGTATGAAAATGTATGCTGTCGTCACACATTTTTAAAATGCCAACAGTTAATCGTCAGATAATCATACTGTCTCGGCTGATGAATTCTGTTGGACTGACATCATCACAAACACCTGAATCTCTGTTGTGGTGCCGCAGGACGTAAGATAATGGGCCCAATCCTGGCAGAACAGTAGTAGCCACAAAGTTGATAACAGCTGAAAAGATGGCTGCAGAAGGGGCATCAATAGTATAGCTGAGAGAGAGCTGTTCTTCCGTTTTCTGATTCGTCACCCTTTTGCCAGGTCTCGGTGATGGTGCCGATCTCCTAGTATCACTCCTTCTTCTCATGGTAGATCACAACCGATGTGAAGATGTAGAGGAAGAACAGGTAGTCAACAGCCAGACCACCATGCCGGCCTTGGTGAAGTCCTTGTACTTCTCAGAGGGCACCGTGCAACCTTCAGGACTCAATCACCCAGCATCCCTCGCACTCTGGAAGATGCATAGATCATTCAGAAAATGCTCTGCCCATGTCTACAACTTTCCTAACCTTGTCCCTGACAGATTTTGGAACCCTAACCGTAATCGGTGATGGCACTGTCTGTCGTTTACATAATTTAAAGAATGAAATAAGTCACTAATAGCTATCTGTCACAATAAATAGGGGATGTAGCATTCTACTGGCAGGGAAGCATGGCCAGACTCCAGTCATGAAGGATGTCATCATCATCAATTGAGTCAATGAATCATACAATGTGAAGATATTGCACATTATCTCCACAAGAGGGAGCTTTACAGGTCTCTTCATGGAATGGAGGATTGTTGTTTACATAACTATACAAATATTTACATTATCTTGGGGATTAACACAGATTGTCAATTTAAATTCATTAATTATGTAATTAGATGATCTGTGGCACCAGATTCCAGGTGTCATGGATGATATAATCGTAGTTTTATATAATTAAATAATCAAATAATGAGTTCATGTACCGTCATCCACTTCCCTAAGGTGGCTCCAAACCAGGCTCATGAACGATGCTGTCGTGATTAATTTAAATATTTTGACTACATAATTGATATTAAGATGGTCTATAATAATTGCCGCCCACATCGCGTCACCATAATCCACTGATCATGGATTATCTAACGTCCTATTTTAATAATCAAATAACAACATAATCAGAGGATGAAATGGTCTGCCATACTCCACACAATTGAGTCTCAGTTGACTCCCACATGATTGTGGGAAACTCCCATGTTGATCCCTTATTTAATCGCAGAGCAGAGTAGTAACATGTTTAAATGCTGAACTGTCATTGTGTATGTAGGGTTTTAGAAGATATCACATATTTAATGTTGGGCGGCTGCCTCAAAAGAGATGGACTTAAATCCAATAATCGCAAAGTCTACTCTAACAAAGAGATTATCACCTTCCTGAAGGAAGTCATCAATGGCAAACTCACCTTTTGATGAATAATTGTGTGTCTTATTTGTCTTTTGTTCCATAGTTTGACTTCTTAGGAGCTAGAGTATTCATAAACAGAAGACTTTGAACTGTTTCTCCACAGATTACTTTCTCTGATGACTGGGTTATCTTGAATTTGGTAACCAGTAAAACCTGTAGGCACACCTCCAGAGGTGTGGCTATGACTTGTTTAGGCAAATCAAATGTTGTCATTAAAAGGTTTAGGAGATAGTTACCTTGGGAGACTGTAATGTCCCATGATAACATGTTCTCGATGCTGCTCTCTGGTCCTTGGCCCATGATACCAGGATACAGAATGCAACAGGGTTGCCAGGCAACATTTATGAACCAACATTCTGTCACATTCTAGTAGCCCTCCCACATGCTTAAAGGAGTATACCCACCGATGAGCTAACCTTACAGCCTCACTGAGTTTCTCACAAAAACAAAGCAGGGCTCCTTCATTTGAGTTCTACATATTTACCAGGCTCTCAAGCTACAACTTGCCTATAGTGATATAAGCATGAAAACGAAAGCATCATTGTGCCAATCAAGTACAATGATGAGTATTTTAAACCTGTTTTCTATGCTTCAGTTTTTTAATTTCTAGAACGGAAACAATACAATTAATCGCCTCTAACGTAATCCTTTTCCCTTCACTGAAAATAAAATTAACTCCTCTGCATCCTCTTACCTTTAGAGGAGCTTCATGCCATGGTTTCTCAGAGTGGTTTAGATTTGCATTAGGCTGATGATTAAGGATTCTGTGCAGTGTCTTCTGTTTCTTTCACTCTATTTGGATTCCTCAATTGACTTTTCTCTGTTAAGTCCTGTACCCTGCTTTCTAATATGGTTATTTAGAGTTATTTATTGTTGGTGGTGTGTCATGTTAACAGCCCGACAGAGTTCATTAGATGAGATTCCCTAATCAGGAGATTATTCTGTTATTCCATTTTTAAAATCGGGGGTCACTGTGTCCTTCATGGGTCAGTTCTGTGGCAACCTCTCAGAAACTGATGATGCGCAACAGTATAGTTTTATTTTTTTTTTTAACCGTGTAATCATTCAATTGTTAAAAATCTACTATTGCGTAATCAGTAATCACCATATAAGGCTGAGTATCCCATTCTCTGGCCACTGCTTCTGGTACCGATCTCCTGCTGTGTCAGTGCCACAGCAGCCAAATGACGGATGGCACCATCATTACTTACGCAATCAAATAAGTTAATAATTGGATAGTCCTCCATATTTAACTTTCAAAAGATGGAACCAAACTCCAGTGATTGTCAAGGAAGTAGTACTTAGATAATTCAATAATGCCACGTGATTAACTCCCATGGAGTTTTGGCCCGAGTCCAGTCAAGAAGAAAAACATCTTCATCGATTTTAATAATTAATATATAATGAAAAATGACTGAAAAATTATATGGTCGTGCATAATTAAATCCCACATGGAGTAGTCAGACTGATCTCTTACTGGAATCATGATGTTTTTAAAATATTAAAAAGAAAATTAATTAGTGGGCCTTTTATATTAACACTGATGAGATGGCACCAAAGTCCTAAACCTATCGCTGAGGTAAAGATCTATTTACATAGCTAAATAATGAAGTAATGAGATGATATTACATCATCAACTACCAAAATCTGACTCCAAACGGGATTAATGTACCATAACGTCACCTGTATTAGAAATACGTAAATAAAATGATGAATTATTACTTAATTTCCTAGCTTAACAGTTAAAGAAGTAAGTGTAGTATTAGATGACGTAATGATCTGGTACAACGATCTCTCCAAAGGAGGCTCAAAACCCCAGTGATCACTGTATACGTAATGACAGATTTTCATAATTAACTGAACAAAAATTAAACAAGTGGATGGTGTTTTATGCGTGAAGCCTAAATGGTTGCTCACTACTGAAGAGACATTGAGTACTTAATCAGAGATTTGAACAAAAAATGAATGAATAAACAGATAGTTTCTCATAATTCACCCCTAGAGAGTTAAAAAAAATGATATCAACTTTGATTTAAGTAAAGAAAGGAAGAAAGAAAGAATGAAAGAAAGAATGAAAGAATTCACAAGATACAATTTAACACCATCAAGGTGGATACAGACTCCACTCTCCCTGGAGTAGAAAAAGACAGATTTGAATAATGAAATAATCAGATAGTTAGATGTTCTGTCACACTTTAGTCACACAATGTGGCGCCAAACTTCAGGGATCACAGATTATATAATGAAAGAATTTAATAATTACATCTTTAAATATGTAAGCCGTTGACATTTTTTAGTATCATCAATTCCTGGGCAGACTTGCCAGGTATGAAACTGTATGCTGTCATCACACATTTTTAACAGGCATCAGTTAATCGTCAGATAATCATACTGTCTTGCCTGATGAATTCTCTTGGCCTGACCTCATCACAAGCGCCTGAATGTCTGTTGTGGTTCGGCAGAACATTTGATAGTGGGCCCAATCATGGCGTAGCAGTAGTAGCCACAATGTTGATAACAGCTGAAAATATGGCTGCAGCAGGGGCATAAATAGCATAGATGAGAGAGAGATGTTCTTCTGTCTTGTGAGTCGTCATCCATATGCCAGGTCTCAGTGATGATACCGACCTCCTAGTGCCACAACTTCTTCTCATGGTAGATCACAACCGATGTGAAGATGTAGAGGAAGAACAGTTAGTCAACAGCCAGACCACCGTTCCGGCCTTGGTGAAGTCCTTGTACTTCTCAGAGGGCACCGTGCAACCTTCAGGACTCAATCACCCAGCATCCCTCGTACTCTGGAAGATGTATAGATCATTCAGCAAATGTTATGTCCATGTCTACAACTTTCCTAACCTTCTCCCTGACGGATTTTTGCACCCTAACTGTAATCGGTGATGGCAGTGTCTGTCGTTTACATAATTTAAAGAATGAAATAAGTCACTAATAGCTATCTGTCACAATAAATAGTGGATGTAGCATTCTACTGGCAGGGAAGCATGGCCATACTCCAGTCATGAAGGATGTCATCATCATCAATTGAGTCAATGAATCAAACAATGTGAAGATATTGCACATTATCTCCACAAGTAGGAGCTTTACAGGTCTCTTCATGGAATGGGGGATTGTTGTTTACATGACTATACAAATATTTACATTACCTTGGGGATTAACACAGATTGTCAATTTACATTCATTAATTATGTAATTAGATGATCCGTGGCACCAGATTCCAGGTGTCATGGACGATATAATCATTGTTTCATGCAATTAAATAATCAAATAATGAGTTCATGTAACATCATCCACTTCCCTAAGGTGGCTCCAAACCAGGCTCATGAACGATGCTGTCGTGATGAATTTAAATATTTTAACTACATAATTGATATTAAGATGGTCTATCATAATTGCCTCCCACATCGAGTCACCACAATCCACTGATCATGGATTATCTAATGTCCTATTTTAATAATCAAAGAACAACATAATCAGAGGATGAAATGGTCTGCCATACTTCACACCATTGACTCTCTGTTGACTCCCACATGATTGTGGAAACTCCCAGGTTCATCAGTTATTTAATCGCAGAGCAGAGTAGTAACATGTTTAATTGCTATACTGTAATTATGTATGCAGGGTTTTTAGAAGATATCACATATTTAATGTTGGGCGGCTGTCTCAAAAGAGATGGACTGAAATCCAATAATCACAAAGTCTACTCTAACAAAGAGATTATCACCTACCTGAAGGAAGTCATCAATGGCAAACTCACCTTTTGATGAATAATTGTGAGTCTTATTTGTCTTTTGTTCCATAGTTTGACTTCTTAGGAGCTAGAGTATTCATAAACAGAAGACTTTGAACTGTTTCTCCACAGATTACGTTCTTTGATGACTGGGTAATCTTGAATTTGGTAACCAGTAAAAGCTGTAGGCACACCACCAGAGGTGTGGCTATGACTTGTTTAGGCAAATCAAATGTTGTCATTAAAAGGTTTAGGAGATAGTTACCTTGGGAAACTGTAATGTCCCATGATAACACTTTCTCGAAGCTGCTCTCTGGTCCTTGGTCCATGATACCAGGATTCAGAATGCAAGCAGGGTTGACAGGCAACATTTATGAACCAACATTCTGTCACATTCTAGTGCCCCTCCCACATGCTTAAGGGAGTATACCCACCAATGAACTAACCTTACATCCTCACTGAGTTTCTCACAAAAACAAAGCAGGGCTCTTTCTTTTGAGTTCTACATATTTACCAGTCTCTCAAGCTGCAACATGCCTATAGTGACATAATTATGAAAACGAAAGCATCATTGTTCCATTCAAGTACAATGATGAGTATTTTAAACCTGTTATCTATGCTTCAATTTGCTAATTTCTAGAATGGAAATAATACAGTTAATCGCCTCTACCATAATCCTTTTCCCTTCATTGAAAATAAAATAAACTCCTCTTCATCCTCTTACCATTAGAGGAGCTTGATCCCATGGTTTCTCAGAGTTGTTTAGATTTGCATTAGGCTGATGATTAAGGTTTTTGAGCAGTGTCTTATGTTTCCTTCAGTCATTTTGGATTCCTCAATTGACTGTTCTCTATTAAGTCCTGTACCCCGCTTTCTGAGATGGTTATTCAGAGTTATTTATTGTGGGTGGTGTGTCATGTTATCAGCCCGACAGAGTTCATTAGCTGAGATACCCTGATCCGGAGATTATTCAGTTATTCCATTTTTAAAATCGGTGGTCACAGTGTCCTTCATGGGTCAGTTCTGTTGCAACCTCGCAGAAACTGATGATGCGAAACATTACAGTTTTTTTAAAATCATGTAATCATTCGATGGTTAAAAATCTACTATTATGTAATCAGTAATCACTGTATAAGGCAGTATCCCCATTCTCTGGGCACTGCTTCTGGTACCAATCTCCTGCTGTGTCGATCACACAGCAGCCAAATGACAGATGACACCATCATTACTTATGCAATCAAATAAGTTAATAATTGGATAGTCCTCCATACTTAACTTTCAAAAGATGGAACCAAACTCCAGTGATTGTCAAGGAAGTAGTACTTAGATAATTAAATAATGCCAAGTGATTAACTCCCATGGAGGAATGTTCAGACTCCATTCAAGAAGAACAACATCTTCATCGATTTAAATAATTAATAATAATGAAAAATGATTGAATAATGACATGGTGGTGCATACTTAAATCCAACATGGAGTAGTCAGACTGATCTCTTCCTGGAATAATGATGTTTTTTTAAAAATTAAATTGATAATTAATTAGTGGGCCTTTTATAGTAACACTGACGAGATGGCACCAAGTCCTAAACCTATCGCAGATGTAAACATCTATTTACATAGCTAAATGATGAAGTAATGAGATGATATTACATCATCAACTACCAAAATCTGACTCCAAACGGGACTAATGTACCATAACGTTACCTGTATTAGAAATATGTAAACAAAATGATGAATTATTACTTAATTATCTAGCTTAACAGTTAAAGAAGTAAGTGTAGTTTTAGATGACGTGATGGTCTGGTACAACGATCTCCCCAAAGGAGGCTCAAAACCCCAGTGATCACTGAATAGGTAATGACAGATTTTCATAATTAAATGAACACAAATTAAACAAGTGGATGGTGTTCTATTCGTGAAGCCTAAATGGTTGCTCAATACTGAACAGACATTGAGTATTTAATCAGGGATTTGAACAAAAAAATGAATGAATAAAGAGATAGTTTCTCATAATTCACCCCAGAGAGATAAAAAATGATATCAACATTGATTTCAATAAAGAAAGGAAGAAAGAAAGAATGAAAGAAAGAAAGAATGAAAGAATTCTCAAGATACAATTTAACACCAACAAGGTGGATACAGACTCCACTCTCCCTGGAGTAGAAAAAGACAGATTTTCATAATGAAATAATCAGATAGTTAGTTGTTCTGTCACACTTGAGTCACACGAGGTGGCGCCAATCTTCAGGGATCACAGATTATATAATGAAAGAATTTAATAATTACATCTTTAAATATGTAAGCCGTTGACATTTTTTAGTATCATCAATTCCAGGGCAGACTTGCAAGGTATGAAACTGTATGCTGTCATCACACATTTTTAACTGGCCATCAGTTAATCGTCAGATAATCATACTGTCTTGCCTGATGAATTCTCTTGGCCTGACCTCATCACAAGCGCCTGAATGTCTGTTGTGGTTCGGCAGGACATTTGATAGTGGGCCCAATCCTGGCGTAGCAGTAGTAGCCACAATGTTGATAACAGCTGAAAAGATGGCTGCAGCAGGGGCATCAATAGCATAGATGAGAGAGAGATGTTCTTCTGTCTTGTGAGTCGTCATCCTTATGCCAGATCTCAGTGATGATACTGACCTCCTAGTGCCACTACTTCTTCTCATGGTAGATCATAACCAATGTGAAGATGTAGAGGAATAACAGTTAGTCAACAGCCAGACCACCGTTCCGGCCTTGGTGAAGTCCTTGTACTTCTCAGAGGGCACCGTGCAACCTTCAGGACTCAATCACCCATCATCCCTCGTACTCTGGAAGATGCATAGATCATTCAGCAAATGCTATGCCCATGTCTACAACTTTCCTAACCTTGTCCCTGACAGATTTTGGCAACCTAACCGTAATCGGTGATGGCAGTGTCTGTCGTTTACATAATTTAAAGAATGAAATAAGTCACTAATAGCTATCTGTCACAATAAATAGTGGATGTAGCATTCTACTGGCAGGGAAGCATGGCCAGACTCCAGTCATGAAGGATGTCATCATCATCAATTGAGTCAATGAATCATACAATGTGAATATATTGCACATTATCTCAACAAGTAGGAGCTTTACAGGTCTCTTCATGGAATGGGGGATTGTTGTTTACATAACTATACAAATATTTACATTACCTTGGGGATTAACACAGATTGTCAATTTACATTCATTAATAATGTAATTAGATGATCCGTGGCACCAGATTCCAGGTGTTATGGACGATATAATCATTGTTTCATGCAATTAAATAATCAAATAATGAGTTCATGTAACATCATCCACTTCCCTAAGGTGGCTCCAAACCAGGCTCATGAACTATGCAGTCATGATTAATTTAAATATTTTAACTACATAATTGATGATAAGATGGTCTATAATAATTGCCTCCCACACCGCATCACAACAATCTACTGATCATGGATTATATAATGTCCTATTTTAATAATCAAATAACAAAATAATCAGAGGATGAAATGCTCTGCCATACTCCACACAATTGACTCTCTGTTGACTCCCACATGAGTGGGAAACTCCCAGGTTCATCCCTTATTTAATCGGAGAGCAGAGTAGTAACATGTTTAAAATGCTGAACTGTCATTGTGTATGCAGCATTTTTAGAAGATATCACATATTTAATGTTGGGCGGCTGCCTCAAAAGAGATGGACTGAAATCCAATAATCACAAAGTCCACTCTAACAAATGGAATATCACCTTCCTGAAGGAAGTCAACAATGGCAACTCACCTTTTGATGAATAATTGTGAGTCTTATTTGTCTTTTGTTCCATAGTTTGACTTCTTAGGAGCTAGAGTATTCAT